>NW_015415366.1:0-1678 GCF_001527695.2 Protobothrops mucrosquamatus | reverse complement strand
TGGGTAGTAATATTTAGACTTGGGATGATGTGTGCTTAATCCTGTAATCAGTTCTGGGAAGTCCCGGGGGGGTGGGGGTGAGAGGGAGGGTGGGGGTGGGGGTGAGAGGGAGGGTAGAAATAGAGATAAAATAATTATGAGCATTAATGTAGAAATGAGTATTAAATTAGGAGTATTGATGTTTGGAGAAATATAGAAGGCGCTCGGTTAGCACCCCTAAACCGTGTCCGAAGGGAAGGAGAAGAGGAGAAGAGAGAGGAGGGAAGTAGCCAGGTAGTGGAAAAGAGGGAGGAAGCGGGGAGGGGGCGCTGCCGAGCTGATGCTCGGCTAGCACTCTAAACTGTGTCCGTAGGAAGAGGAGAGGGAAGGAGGTGGGATGTGTAGGAAGAAGGAAGAGGGCGGATGCGGGGAGGGGGTGTTGCTGGGCTGTTTTGTACATTGTAATATCAAGGTATGTTTATGTTTGTATGTTAAAATTAATAATATTGAAGTTGTATTAATGTATCTTTATATTTGTATGGGGGGGTTATTTTGAAATTAATAAAAATTTATAATAAAAAAAAAGATCACTTTTCATCTCCTCGTGGTTTCTTGTTGTAGCTGCCATGTGGGTAGCAATTGCCTCTTGAATTGCTTGTAGCATTGCTTGAGTTTCCTTTTGGAAGTTATTAGCTTTTTCTTGTTGGAGCATTGTATCAATTGATCTCTGATAAACTGGACTTATAGAAGAAGAGGAGGGAGCAGAAGTTACTTTTTTTTCCAACTTTAGATAGATTTGGGATGCTCATCTTTATCTTTTAATCGTGCTTTATAATCCACCAAGTAGATCAGAATTTGTAATCCCATAGGCTCCTAACAAATAGGAGAGGTAAATAATAAAAAATAAGTAATAAAAAAGAACAAAAGGGAAAAAAGAAAAAAATATATACCAAAATTTGTAATCCAAAGTGTTCTGTTAGAAGAAGTTTCTTGTTATTCTCTCTATCAAAATAGCTTGTAAAAATTCCAGGTCAACCTGTATTTGTAATCCAAGGAAGTCAGATGCCTTCAAAAACAATTTTTATTTATAATTGTAATCCATCCTGTAGAAAAGGGCAATCCAAAAAGAGTCTTCTTTTTTCCAGCTACAATCTTCAGGACTATAAATTCCAAGCACACCAAAAAGTTTAAACTATAAGCTGTGTCTGGGCATCTAGCCAAGTTTTAGAGCAGGGCTTTTCAACCGGTGGTATGCATACCACTTGTGGTACATTAATGAGTGGCAGGTGGTACGCAGCCCTGCCTAGCCAATGTAGTGGGGGAGGGAAAGAGCCAGCACAGGCAAGGACTTATAGTGAGAGAGTCCTCTGGAGCTGCAAAGGCCCCAGGCTCACTTCTGGCTCACCCTCCCCCATGAGAAAGGAGGAGGGGCAGAGACAGGAGAGCCTATAAAAGGAAACAGTTTGGGCAGGAGAGGGAGAGAGAGAAAAAGCAGCACCCTTGGGAGGAGGTGGAGTCAGCTGCACAGGAGGAGGAGGAGGAGGAGAGGAGGAGGAGGAGGAGGAGGAGGAGAAGGAGAAGGAGAAGAAGAAGAAGGAGAAGGAGAAGGAGAAGGAGAAGGAGAAGAAGAAGAAGAAGAAGAAGAAGAAGAAGAAGAAGAAGAAGAAGAAGAAGAAGAAGAAGAAGAAGAAGAAGAAGA
>NW_015415365.1:0-1678 GCF_001527695.2 Protobothrops mucrosquamatus | reverse complement strand
CTCTCTCTCTCTCTCTCTCTCTCTCTCTCTCTCTCTCTCTCTCTCTCTCTCTCTCTCTCTCTCTCTCTCTCTCTCACACACACACACACACACACACACACACACCAATCATCATTCAACAAAGCTGACTGGAATGAAAGCTAGAATAGATAAAATATTGTTTTATACAGTGAGTAATTAATTTGTGGAACTACACAATGGTGATGGGTACTAGCTTAAATAGCAATACATATATTTATGGAGTTCATGTCTATCAAGACTAATGGCTTTGAAGCCTCAATGTTTTATCCTGAGGTTGTGGGAAGTATATCTCCAAATGCCAGTTGAAACTATATAAAAGGGGTATGTCTTCATCTCCTGTTAGCAAGTACCTCAGAGGCATCTGGTAGCATTGTGAGAAAATGCTGAGCTAAGATAAATCTTGTTTTGATCCAACAGGACTGTTCTTATGTTCTCATGAAATCTGAAGTTGAAGAACACAGAACGTTAAAGAGTTAAAAATAAATTATTTGGGATTATAAAATGACAGAGGCAAAGCTTAATTTGAACTAAGCTATGAAATTTATTGTAATTTCAGGATACATCGCTGCCACATTTCTAAAGAAGGAAAAGCATCTTAGAATATGCCAAGTACTTCCTCCTCCCATCATTCCTTTCTATCTGTCACTAAGACAACTGCTCAAAGCTCTATTGCTACAGGTGTGAACATGGTAATTCATACATGTGGTTGAGCAACATTCTAACATATATGGTTATTGGGAGACCTGTCATGACGATATCAAGGATTGGACAGTGGTTTTAAAATGAAATAGGACAAGCTTTCTTTGCTTTAGCATAGAATGGATGGCACATTCCTCTGAAGATTCGGCATATCTGTCTCCTGTACATATAGTATAAAACATGCATTGGCTTTAAAGATGTGGGATTCATTTCAACATATTGACCCTAAAGAAATAAAGGATACTCCACCACTTGAGGCTTGCGAGCATCCCTTTTATGGCTCCTTGAGACATTTGGGAGAGGGGCTGGGAGTAGCTTTTTAAGAGACTGGATTATATTGGAAGCTCTGGAGGAGGAATGTCAGACAGACCTTCCAAATTTCCATTATGTTAGATAATTACCACACTGTCTCCTAGGGAAGGTTGGAGACAGTGTGGTAATTGTCTAATATAATGGAAACCTGGAAGGTCTGTCTGACATTCCTCCTCCAGAACTTCCAATATAATCCAGTCTTCTAGAGAAGGTTATTGAAAAGGAAGTAGAGCTTCAGGTGCAGAATGACTTAGAACTAGCAGGTTAGCTTGACCTTTCAGGCAAGGTTTATGCCTGAATAAGGAATGGAAATGGCATTGGTTGCTCTAACAGATGTCCTTAATAAGGACTTAGGTAAGGAAAAGTCTTGTTTGACCTCATAGCAGCATTCAGTACCACTAATCATGGTATTTTTCTGGACTGTCTATGAAGATTAAGGGCAGGCACAATCATTTTGCAGTGATTCTTTTTTTCCTGGTAGGATGATCCAGGGTGGTGATGGGAATGACAGATCAATCTGATGGGCTCTCTTTTGTCAGGTGATATATAGCAATAGTAATAGCACTTAGACTTATGTACCACTTCACAGTGCTTTATAGCACTCTCTAAGTGGTTTACAGAGTCAGCATATTGTCCCCAACAATCT
>NW_015415364.1:0-1678 GCF_001527695.2 Protobothrops mucrosquamatus | reverse complement strand
AGTTTTCTCCCCACTTGACATGGGCAAAGCCAACGGTTTGTTGCCTTGAGAAAGAGATCTCGACACCTTCCTGTTTCATCCTGTAAACTGCTTAGAGAGGGCTGCAAAGTACTATGAAGCAGTATTGATATCAAGTGCTATTGATGTTGCAGTATTTTCCTCCCCCATCCCTCCCTCCCTCCCTCCCTCCCTCCCTTCCTTCCTTCCTTCCTTCCTTCCGTCCTTCCTTCCTCCCTTCCTTCTCCTTTTTCTTCTCCTCTTTTTTCCTTTCTCTGGCTCACTGGTTGGAATGCAGTATTGGAATGCAGGCCAATTCTGCCCTCTGCCAGGAGTTCGATCCTGACCTACTCAAGGTCGACTCAGCCTTCCATCCTTCCAAAGTTGATAAAATGAGGACCCAGATTATTGTGTGTGTGGGGGGGGGAATATTCTCACTCTGTGTAAATCACTGGTGTTTGCAAGGCCCTTCCCAACTCTGTTGTTCTATTTTTATGGTCCTGAATGTGAGCTGTTCCAGACCAGGAGGGATCTTCTCCAGCCCTGGACCTCAGGAACCACCCCCACCCCCACCTGGGACATCTGCAGCAAAGCAGATGTGGGGAAGTGGGGGGGGCTCTTGCTAGCCTGCCCTGGGCACCCTCCCTCTGGCTAATGCCAAAATCCCCATCCTGCACTGAAACCTGCAGCCTCAGAAAGTCCCTTTGGGTCGGTGGGGGGCAGGACAGGAGACCATCCCAAGGAGACCAGCAGGGCCCAGGACTGGAGAAATGGAGGGAAAGACTCTGCTTCCCTGTAGGCAGGGCAGGGGGGGACCCCAGAGGGCATCCAGGCTTACCTCCAGCCCCAGTGAGCATCAGCCCAGCTGAGAGGACCAGGAACCCGAGAAGGAGGGCTCTGGGACCCCCTGCCCCCATGATGCTGCTGCCAGCCATGTGGCCAGCATCGAGGACACCCCTTGGGCAGATATCCAACGTCTGCTGGCTGGTCAGTACGGGATCTCCGAAGGGTTCCTAGTCGCACGGAACCGCTTCTACAACCGACGACAACGGGCGGGCGAACCCATCAGGAAATACCTCAGAGAGCTCCGATCGATCGCAGCCCGATGCGAGTTCGTCGCCCTGGAAAATATGCTGCGGGACCGACTCATCATGGGTATGAGGGATGAGCACGTGAAGAAGCGACTCATCGTGCGGCGAAGTCTCACCCTCAGCGAAGCACTGGACGAGGCCCTCGCCGCAGAAGAGTCCGAATCCACGGCCACCAAGATGAGACGGGGTGACATCCATCGCACCCATCGCGAGCCAACCCCCGATCCGGAGACCACCGAACCGGACGACGCCGGCGAGGAAGAGACCGTCCATCGCACCGCTACCAGCCAGAAGCAGCGAGCATGGCGAGATGAGCGGGACGACCTCAAGTGTCCAGGGTGTCTGGGGAACCACACACGAGCAAACTGTCAGTTCCTAGACACCACGTGCAGCCGCTGCCTGAGGCGAGGACACATCGCAAAAGCATGCCGAGCCTCGCACCCGAGTTCCAGGAAACAGCGTTCGCCCCCACGGAGGCACACGTCTCCACCACGACGATCCCCACCGCGCCGCTCACCGCCACACCGCTCGCCGCCCCATAGACCGCGTGAGAACAGATGGAAAGGGTCAGCCCGACCCGAAGGGAGGCG
>NW_015415363.1:0-1678 GCF_001527695.2 Protobothrops mucrosquamatus | reverse complement strand
TAGACATACCCAATTCCAGCAGCCGTTCCTTATATGCTTTAGCCTCCAGTCCCCTAATCATCTTTGTTGCTCTTCTCTGCACTCTTTCTAGAGTCTCAGCATCTTTTTTACATCGCGGTGACCAAAACTGGATGCAGTATTCCAAGTGTGGCCTTACCAAGGCCTTGTAAAGTGGTATTAACACTTCACGTGATCTTGAGTCTATCCCTCTGTTAATGCAGCCTAGCACTGGGGGGTGCTTTTTCCCATTCGTGGGGTGATTGCAATGGTGAATGGATCCCGAGTGGTTGGCCGAAGACAAAGCTAATCTGATCATCCCATCAGTTTAAATGTTTGTTTCTGGAAATGTCTCAGTTTGCCTCTAAAGGCCAGAAAGAAAATCCGCATTGCCTTTAATTCCATCACCTCTGAAAGCCTCTGAAATATTTTCTGCTCTGGCAAGGCATCAGTCCTGTTAGAGGGAGTCCTCGACTTACAACCAAAGTCACTAAATGACAAGCAAAAGTCAATGGGGAAAGCCAGATTCGCTTAACAACCAGGTTACTGACTTAAAAACTGCAGTGATTCACTTAACAACTGTGGCAAACAAGGTCGTAAAATGGGGCAAAACTCAGAAAATGTCTCACTTAGCAATGGAAATTTTGGGCTCCGTTGTGTTCGTAAGTCGGGGACAGCCTGTACTTGATTCTTTTTTGTTCTTTCTGCAAAAAGGATGCAGTTCCAAAAAGAGCAACTTTCAAATGTATTTTTTATTATTATTTTTTCCTCACTGTGTCTCTTTATTTCTTTACTAGAAATGAGAAGAGAAACATTGATTGAAAGGTACTTTGACTGACAGCAGCAGGAACCATTTGTTAAATGAATAAACCAACCCCAATATACATTGAATTAAAGAGGAAGTTTAAAAAATGCAAATGGTGGGGGATGCTCAAAAAAAAATCATACACCTAGGTCATAACATTTTTATTTATTAATTGATACAGCCAGTCTGTATCAATTAATCTCATTGATACAGCCACTCTGGATGTCTTACAACCTGATAAAAAAAATAAAAGTCCTGCAATATGATTAAAATTAGAAGAATTAAATAGAAAAGCTTAAAAAAAACCCAATACAATGGGCATTAAATGTTTTTAAATTTGAAATGTTCCATTTTTTAAAAAAAGCATCTCTAATATTCTAATAAGGATTTGAATGTGGTCCCCAGCCACGCCCTCTTGGCCTGGACTAGATATATTTGCATAGCCCCGCCCTTTCTTTCTATAACGCCACACCCCCTCGCTTGGTCCCTCAGTGATATTCCACCAAAAATCTTAATACGAGCTCCCTCGCCCCTCCCTTTTCGCTTGGACCAGACTCTACATTTGCATAGCTCCGCCCTTCCTTTGCAAGCGGTCACACCCCTTCTCTTGGTCCCTCAGTGATATTCCCCCAAGAATCTTAATACGAGCTCCCTCTTTCCCTTGGACCAAACTCTACATTTGCATAGCTCCGCCCTTCCTTTGCAAGCGGCCACACCCCCTCGTTTGGTCCCTCAGTGATATTCCCCCAAGAATCTTAATACGAGCTCCCTCTTCCCTTGGACCAAACTCTACATTTGCATAGCTCCGCCCTTCCTTTGCAAGCGGCCACACCCCTTCTCTTGGTCCCTCAGTGATATTCCCCCAAGAATCTTAAT
>NW_015415362.1:0-1678 GCF_001527695.2 Protobothrops mucrosquamatus | reverse complement strand
AAATGCATTTTGATGTTTTAATATTTAGGATCGTCTGGCTGTAACAAAAATTTGTTTGTTTGAGCAGGCATACCTCTTGAAGTCCAGCCTACCTCACAGGGATGTGCTGGGGAAAATAGGAAGAGGGAGTTGTGAAGATCACCACAAACTCCTGAATGAAAAGCAGGATCGAAACCTAACTATCAATCAGGGGTCACTGATATCTCAGTTCATCTTCCAGGGAAGATTCCCAGCAGCAAAAAATGTGGTTGTTTTTTAATTATTATTATTACTTTTGCAGGAGGTGGAACAGAAACTGTTGCTCGGGAACTTCCAGATGGCTCCTACAGCCTGCACGGTTTCAAATGGTTCACATCAGCCGCTGATTCAGATACGGCGCTGACCCTGGCAAGGATCGTGGGGCCTGATGGGCAGATAAAACAGGTCGGATTCCCAGCCCAGGCCAAAGAATATGAAACAGTAGCTTGCAAGTAGTTGTGCAGTTAGTAATGTCCGAATTCCAGCTGCATTTATTTCATTCCTCCCGGACGAGGTCTCAGGCTAGCATCTTTTGTGTGGCAGGGCTCCAGAGGCCTCTCTCTCTTCTACCTGAAGACATACGAGGACGGAAAGCTGAATGGCATAAAAATAGAGAGGCTGAAAGAGAAGCTGGGCACAAGGGCGGTGCCAACCGCAGAGCTGTTGCTGGATGGAGCGCGAGCACATCTGGTAGGAACCACGGTGGAAAGTATTTCTGCTCCTCCGTTCACTGAGAGGAGCGCAGAGAGTGCAGCCAGGCAGGGAAGGTGGCTGACTTTGAAAGGAGAGACTCAGCAAGTTGGAAGGGATCATGTAGAGCAGTGTTTTTCTAACTTGGCAACTTTAAAATATGTAGGCTTCAATTCCCAGAATTCCCCAGCTAGCATACTGATTTATACTGGCAGGTCTGACCTCTGGATGAAAAAAGCATTACACATTGAAGCATTCGCAACAGACAGTTGTTAGGGTTCTGTGTGAACACGTTTGGGGAGTGGAAGTGTTACGCAGGGGAAGAGCCTCACCTCTGGTGTCTGGTGCAGCTTATTTGAAAAGATTAGATTAGTAACTAAATATTAGTTTTTAAAATGGTTTAACAAAAAAAAAAAAAGCTTGAGACTTGCAAGCAATGCTTTCAAAGTCTTAGGAACCAGAGGCAGGCAGAATAGGTCTCTTTTGTGCATCTATCAGCAAATTGTGATGAAGTATTTATGTACAGGTTTTCCTTGACTTCTTGAGCCCAACATTGTTATTGCTAAGTGAGAGAGTTGTTACATGAGTTTTGCCCCATTGTGCTGCAGTTAAGGTAGTAACAGGTTTGTCTCAAAGGTGCATTTAGTAACAGGGTCAGGTCATTAAGTGACTCATACTTTCCCATTGACTTTGCTTGTCAGAAGGTTGCAACAGAGATGACATGACCCCCTGGACACTGCGACCGTCATAAATACGAACCACTTGCCAAGCGTCTGAATTTTGATCATGTGACCCTGGGGACGCTGCAGGGGTTGTAAGGGTGAAAAATGGTCATGTCACTTTTTTCAGTGGTCACTAAGCCAACGGTTCTAGGTTGAGAACTACTTCCGTTGACTAAATTTTTATGCTGCCCATGTGGCTGTTATGGGACTTTGGATGACTCATAATCTGATAAAATAATATTACGAAA
>NW_015415361.1:0-1678 GCF_001527695.2 Protobothrops mucrosquamatus | reverse complement strand
CCGCGAATCCAGGAGGACGCCCAAGTTGCGTACCCTCTCCGAGGGGGCCAAAGTTTCGCCCCCTATAGTCAGCGATGGACTCAGCTGACTATGCCGAGACGCCGGTAACCACAGCCACTCGGTCTTGGACGGGTTGAGCCTGAGTCTGTTCCTCCCCATCCAGACTCTCACGGCCTCCAGACACCGGGTCATCACGTCATTACTTCGCTTGTGGGAAGCTGACTGGGAAGGTTCACCAATAGCGATCACATGACCCTGAGACACTACAACCCTCATAAATACATGCTAGTTGCCAACCACCCAAATTTTGATCCCGTAATCATCGGGATGCTGCATTGGGTCGTAAGTGTGAGGACAGGTCATAAGTCACTTTTCCCAGTGCTGTTGTAACTTCAAATGGTTGCTAAACAAATGCTTGTAACTCAAAGACTACCTATAATTTCATCAAGTGTGTAATTGACTACTCTCAATAACTCTGTAGCTGCTACCTACAGAAACCTGTGAACAGTTGAGGATGAACTTATATAGAATAGAATAGAGCTGGAAGGGACGTTGGAGATCTTCTAGTCCAGCCCCCTGCTCAAGCAGGAGGACCTATACCATCTCAGACAGGTGAATATCTAGTCTCTTCTTAAAAATCTCCAGTGATGGAGTGCCCAGATTTCTGGAGGCAAGCTGTTCCACTGGTTGATTGCCCTCACTGTCAGGAAGTTTCTCCTTAATTCCAGGTTGCTTCTTTCATCAGCTTCCAACCACTGTTTCTCGTCCTTCCCTCTGGTGCTCTGGTGAACAGTGACATAGAACAGTGGTGGCGAACCTATGGCACAGGTGCCAGAGGTGGCACTCAGAGCCCTCTCTGTGGGCACAGGCACCGTCGCCCCAGTCCTAGGCCTTCAGCTGGGTTTTATAAAACCTTTTCGCTTTAGGCCTCTGCCGCTGTGTGAAAAAAAAAAGGTTCAATCAGTCAGTCAATTTCAACTTCTTGTGGGGAAAAAAAAGATCTTGCAAAATTGGAATTGATTGATTGAACTTTTTAGTCCCACCCAGTCTGCCGTTACCACGGCAGCCACACCCACCCAATGGGCCACACCCACCCAATGGGCCACACCCACCCAATGGCCACCTGGCACCCGACGATGCATAAGTGGGTTTTGTGTTGCAGTTTGGGCACTCGGTCTCTAAAAGGTTCGCCATCACTGACATAGAATAATGCGGGGTTGGGTAACCATGCTTTTATCCAAACTGAAGCCAATGGGGATACATCCCAATAAACAAAGTGAGCACCATTAATGTCTAGATTGTCTTCTTAAAGTCATATTAGGCAAGAAGTCTGCTTCTTGCCCAAAAGCTAGGACAGAGGTAGGCAACCTTGGCTCTTTTATGACTCGTGGACTTCAACTCCCAGATTTCCTGAGCCAGCCATGCTGAGGGGAAAGGGAGAGGTTTCCAAGCTGAGCCATGCTGGCTCAGGAATTCTGGGAGTTGAAGTCCACGAGTCATAAAAGAGCCAAGGTTGCCTACCCCTGAGCTAGGACATCAGAATGAAGATCTTCACATAGATTTATGAATATCAGGAGTTTACAATCATTAACCACATAAGGAGCATTACAATCATTATTTTATTTTATTCTGTTCTATTTTTTTTGCCTTTGAGTCAATGTCGACTCCTGGCAACTGC
>NW_015415360.1:0-1678 GCF_001527695.2 Protobothrops mucrosquamatus | reverse complement strand
GGAAGGCTGCAGAATATGCAAAACCTTCTCGCAACTTTTTCCATAAATGAATCTTTAAACTCTAATTGCCTACTTGAAAAAGTTATTATAACATTAGACCTTGATTAATTGGGTTGCCCTAATGGACTTACAAATAGTGTGATTCAATTAATTTAGTACTCTTTCAGTGCAATTTTATACATATATTGTTAGAAGAAATGTGTCTTCAAGGAATCCCATACAAGCCTTTTGCTTGTGTTCAGTGGAACTTATTCCCAGGTAAGTATGTCCAATATTTCACTTGTCATGAGAACTGAAAGGAAACAAGTTTTATCAGGTTAAAATAAGATTTCTAATGAAATTGCCCATCTGATTTCACTATCAATAACTGCAAAATCTAAACAATTAAGGAATTTCACAGAACAATAGACAGAATTGAAGTGCCCTTATTTAAATGGCTGCCTACATTAATTTGCATAGCTTTAATATTTTAAATATTTTTCTGTTTGTCTTTTTATAATCTGTAAACCACCCAGGGTTGCCTTATCGGGTAAATAGGTGGCATAAAAATTTAATAAATAACTAACTAATACATGAGCCCTTTCACTGCCATCACCGCTGAGATGCCCATCACTCTGGGACAGATTAATCACAATTTGCAGAGATGCACTGTATAGGACATGATTTCTATCCACATTTACTGACTGTCGTGTATTATGAGTTCTACTTATATATATTTGGATTTATTTCTATGTAGGACTTTTTGGCGTGTTTAATATGCCCTAAATAGAGTAAGTACAGCTGTTCATGTAGTTCTCTTTCCAGCCAGTCTGTCATTAGATTATGGTTTTGCTAATTCAGTTCCCAGTAGAAAGCTAGTACTAAACTGCTATATGTTCTAGCAAGAATTTCTGTCAATGTGCTAGAACCATAGCCATTAGGTCCTACTTAGACAGTTTTCTTTTTATTTTAGTAACAGTTAGAAGTTTCTCTGTCCAGATCAGTGTTTCTCAAACTTGGCAACTTGAAGACATATGGACTTCAACTCACAGGATTCCCCAACCAGCCACACAGAATTTCCTGTGCTTGGCTGGAGAATTCTGAGAGTTGAGGTTTACATATCTTCAAATTGTCATGGTGAAGAAACAATGCTTTAGAATAGATAAACAGAACTAAGAGTTTGCTGGAAAATTCTTAGTAGGGTAAAATTGCTATTTTTATTTATTAAGACACCAGACTGATTTGCACATTTTCCCATATTGAACTTTTCCAACTTGGATAATACTTATTTGAACATTAATTTTGTGATCAAATATCTAACAGTGAGTAGGAAACTATGAACAATATGGTGTATAGTTGAATGAACCTGAAATGTTTAAACATCAGGATAAGAATTCTACTCCATTAGGTGAAAATACAAATATCTTGTGGGCTGGAATTAGGCTGAAAAAGAAAAAAAAATCTTCCTAAGTTAATTTCAAATTGTAAAATTATGAAAACTGTATTCACGTATTTATTGTTTGAATATTTAATTGTACTTAAATTTATTTATTTATACTTTACAATTTTTATTTGAATGTTTTTCCTAACTTTTGGTACATTTGCTTTTCATTAGTACAAATAATGACACACATATTACATTTATTTACCTAATTTATCAACTTGAAGTCTGATGAAGAGCCTGCAAAACTTCATAATT
>NW_015415359.1:0-1678 GCF_001527695.2 Protobothrops mucrosquamatus | reverse complement strand
CGTTAAGCGAGGAAACCGGGCCTAAGTCGTCTTTTTCAGCCCCGTACCTTACCCCGAATGGACGTAAGTCAAGGACTGTCCCCCCCCCGGCTTGTCCATTTGAGCCGTGGCGAATTAAAATGGCGGTTACTTAGTTGACAAACTTAACCAAGTTAGTTTAAATTGAAGAGTTTCCTTCACACAACCTTAAGAGTTTGAGCGTTGATTTTGTGCGGCTTAGGGGGTTGTTTCGAATCCAGGACACTAGTCTGGTTTCGGTCCCGTGCGTTGTGTCGTTGTGCGAATCCAAGAAATTGTCGAATTGGAGCGAATTCTCCCGACAACCACCAGGGGGCAACAGAGAGACGGGAAAACTCAATGACTTGGCGCCCTCTGGTGGCTGGTTTGGTGTATTGATGCTCGGATCGAGCACAGATAATCCTCGCTTAACAACCGTTCCAAATTACGACGGACCCCCCCAATTTTGACCCCCCCAAAGTCACGCAATCACAAATCTCACAAATGTGATTTTCGACGTATTTTTTGGCCCGTTTCAAGGGTCACTTCTACGTTCCGACAAAAAATGTTGGTTGGCTAAGGTGGATCCGCTTAGCGACCGCCGCGTTCGCTTAGTGACCGCTGCAAAAAAACAAAAAAAAAAGGTCGTAAACTCAGAGGGCAATCGTGGACTCGCTTAACGACGGCTGCCTTCGCTTTATGACCGCCACGAAAACGGGTCATAAAATGATGGGGCGAGCTGCTTAACCGTCACCACGATTTCCGGGTGTAATTCCTCGCTCAACGACGGTCGTAAGCGGAGGACTGCCTCTCGGCTGAGTTCGCCTACTTACTGAACTACACACATCATGTAAGGGGAGTCAGAAATCCGTGACAGAGGGATTTACGTCGCTAAGTGAAACACTGGTGGGTTTTTTTTTGCCCCACTTTACGGCTTTTCTTGCCGCCGTCGTGAAACGAATCGCTGCGGTTCTTAAATTAGTAACCCGGTCGTGAAGCGAATCTGGCTTCCCCCATTGCCGGTCGCCAAAGGGGAACATGTGACCCGCCCCGGGACACTGCGACCGTCGTAAATACGAGTCGGTGGCCGAGCGTCTGCGTTTTGATCCCGGGACCCTGGGGATGCAGGATCGGTCGTAAATGTGTGAACAACGGGTCCTAAGTCTCTTTTTTTTTTAAAAAAAAAGTGCGGTTCTCACTTTGGACGGTCACTAAACGGATCGTCGTAAGTCGAGGACCAGCTCGTTGGAACCACAAAGACCCGCAAGAGAAATGTGAGTTTGTTCGGGTTGTCGTGCCCGGGCAGACGAATCACAGAGGGAGGAAGGACTTAGGGGTGCAAAGAGGGATTCCTGTACTAGTTCAACAGGTGAAGTGCAGGGGACAGTCTGGATGACCTCAAGGGGAATAAAGCGAGCACTTCGGGTCACTGGGCTCAGGGTGATGCAAAAGAGATGGGTGCCGATCATCTGGGCCTCCAGGGTTGCTACAGGCAGTCCTTGACTTACGCACATTCGTTTAGTGACGAAGGACCCCACGGTCCTCCTCCTCCTCCTCTTTCTTTCTTCCTTCCTTCCTTCCTTCCTTCCTTCTAGCACTGATGACGTTTCCTAGTTGGGTCGTGAAATGTCTGCAAGGAAAGCACCCAGCTCAGAGAGCACCAAGGACCCCACAGTCCTTC
>NW_015415358.1:0-1678 GCF_001527695.2 Protobothrops mucrosquamatus | reverse complement strand
TTATCCAGATGCAGCCGAGCTTTGAAAGACTGCTCCGATTTCTGCAAAGGATGTTTGACATTTTTAGACCCTCTTCCAATAAAGATGCAAGAAGGAGATTGTGGCCGAAGGAGGGGAAGGAATAAACTGATAACCTTACGCTTCCAGCCTGCTCGGGATAGGCCAGCATCCCAAATTCTTTGCATGTATCCAGCCACTGCTGGCCAAGAACAATCCAATAAAGTTGGGGCAGAATTATAGACTGCTTGATAACGGGGGATAAAGAAGATGAAGTCATCTGCTCAGGTCTCAAGTTCAGAATTTGGTTTGTTGATTATTATTATTATTATTATTATTATTATTATTATTATTATTATTATTATTATTATTATTATTATTATTATTATTATTATTTAGATTTATATCCCACCCTTCTCCTCGTAGGAGAGATTGAAAAAGTACCTCTCTGGAATTTCATGGAATAACCCTGGAATTACATTCCATGGGTATTCATCGGAATAACAGAATAACAGAGTTGGAAGGGACCTTGGAGGTCTTCTAGTAATCCACCCCCCTGCTCAAGCAGGTGACCCCATACCATTCCAGACACATGGCTGTCCAGTCTCTTCTTAAAAACCTCCAGTGTTGGAGCATTCACCGCTTCTGGGGGCAGGTTGTTCCACTGGTGAATTGTTCTGTCAGGAAATTTCTCCTTCGTTCCAGGTTGCTTCTCTTCCTTGATTAGTTTCCATCCATTGTTTCTCGTCTTGCCTTCTGGTGCTTTGGATACGTAATAATAAGCAACAGATAATGTTCCAATATCTCAGGGGCTGCCACAAAGAAGAGGGAGTTAAGCTATTTTCCAAACTGCCTGAAGCGGTTTGGAAACTAACCGGATGGAAACTAATCAAGGAGAGAAGCAACCTAGAACTAAGGAGAAACTTCCTGACAGTTAGAACAATTAACCAGTGGAACAACCTGCCTCCAGAAGCGGTGAATGCGCCACCACTGGAAGTTTTTTAAGAAGAAACTGGACAGCCATTTGTCCGAAATGTTATAGGGTTTCCTGCCTGAGCAGGGGGTTGGACTAGATGACCTCCAAGGTCCCTTCCAACTTTATTATTATTATTATTATTATTATTATTATTATTATTATTATTATTATTATTATTATTATTATTATTATTATTAGATAATAACAGATAATAAGCAACATTAAAATGTAGGTAGAAGAAGAGGAAGAAAGATTTTTTTTCTTCAAAATCAATGCATTTTGTGAGCAACCAAGAAAGCAAGAAGCTGCAGCATATTATTATCATCCCAGGAGAAAAGGAAAAACAACATGGCCCTTGAAGGAGAGGAATATGCTCTGTAAATTAGGAATTACTTGCAGTCCCGGGATAACACAACCCAAGGCATATCTTAGGTCTAGTTGGGGCGAGATGAGCAAGATCCTTGTTTGTGAAAGCTGCTTTGATTCTTCGACAAGAACAAGTCACTTGATGAACAGAGTGGAAGCAGTTCTTCTATCAGAAGAGGGTGTCTGGAACACCACGCGCCACGTTCTGTTCCAGACATCCCGGAAATATGCCAGCCAGGCCCCAAAGACTCATATCATCTGTTCAGGGGTAAAAACGGAACATTCCAGGAGGAAAAACAGCATTTCTGGAATCAGATTGTTCCAAAATGGAATATTTTG
>NW_015415357.1:0-1678 GCF_001527695.2 Protobothrops mucrosquamatus | reverse complement strand
GGGAGTGTGAAAGTCAGAGGGCAGATTGAGGAGAGTTTAGGGCAGGGGTAGGCAACCTTGCCTCTTTTATGACTCGTGGACTTCAACTCCCAGAATTCCTGAGCCAGCATGGCTCAGCATGGAAACCTCTCCCTTGGACTTCCGTTGGCATCATCTCAGCGGTGCGGGGGAAGGTGAATGGCTCCTGTTCCCAGAACCCGATTATTTCACGTTTTGGGGACCTTTCGGGGCACAAGGAGCCTGGAGGGCTCGGCGGACTAGAGGGGAAGTCCAGAGTGCAGCGTAGTGAAAGGCGATCACTTGCTGCAAAGAAGGGCAGCCCTGTCAAACCAACGTGAAAGTGTCTGTCATCGTGCTATGGCAGACCCGAGGCTGCGATGGTCCAGAGAGCACAGGTGTCAACGCTGCAAATACTGTATATTCTTGCTTTGACAATGTGCAGAACTGTCTGGCATTTTTATAGTTAAACCAGGCAGAAGGGGAAAGAAACCGGAAGAGAAGATTTGTATAGCAGACTGTGACATTTGAAGTGGAGATCGGTCTGAAAACCGCAAGGTCGAGGATTGCTTGGAAAAGTGAGTCCTGATTGTTTGGCTAAAAGGAAACCTCTTCCTTTCCCCTCAGCATGGCTGGCTCAGGAATTCTGGGAGTTGAAGTCAACGAGTCATAAAAGAGCCAAGGTTGCCTACCCCTGGTCTAGGGGGGTACATGAGAGACAGCATGGGTTGGGAAGGTGCAAGGCATAGTGAGGGATGGGGAGGGTGCAAAGGGGTGAGCGAGTGGCTGGGAAGGCATAAGCACAGAGGAGCTGGGGTGAGGGTGTGTGAGTGGGGGAGAATAACCGAGTGACTTAAAACCTTCCCTGCCTCCCCATTCATTTTCTGGGGAAGCCAGCAGGGAAGGCTTCAAATGGTGATCATGGGGTACTGCAACTGGTTGTAAGCACAAACTAGTTAACAAGTTTCCAGATTTTGATCACATTGGCTACAAAAGTGCTTGACAGCCAGAACTCTTGAGGACCAGTCGTAACCAATTCATAATTTTGAATGGTAACTGAACAAATGTTCATAGGTCAAGGACTATTCACTTTGGCTTTAAAGAACAGCATGTTTTGCATTTACTCACATTTTTTTCTTGCTTTCCTGAAAAACAAAAAGTGCTAAACTTGCTTTATTTTGTTAATCTAAATATGTTTAACATTTGATTTTTAATGTTTAGTACATATTGTGTATTTCTTTTTTAGGATTCAGTGGTCACAATTCAAAGGATATTTTATTTTCAAATTGGAAAAAGTGATGGATGACTTCAGAACTTCTGCTCCTGAGCCAAGAAGCCCTCCTAACCCTAATGTGGAATATATTCCCTTTGAGGAGATGAAAGAACGAATTCTGAAAATAGTTACTGGCTTTAATGGGTATGTAGAATTATATCAGTAACTTCGTTATTTGTCATCAAATTCAAGATTCTGTTCTGATCTTCATTTATTTATTTATTTATTAAATTTATATACCGCCCTATCTCCCTTACGGGACTCAGGGCGGTGAACAGGCGATACTAAAAACCACGATAATAAATAAATAGTTTCTGTTCTAAAATCGAATTAAATAACAGGCCTGTTCTAAAAACACACCCATACAAAAACCCCCACTGAAACATAATCAAACTACGCCAGGCCGGC
>NW_015415356.1:0-1678 GCF_001527695.2 Protobothrops mucrosquamatus | reverse complement strand
TATGCATCATAATCTAAGTAAAACTTGGAATGAATCCAAGTGTGCTTATCCACCAGATGTCTAAAATGTTCCTCAGCCTTGTAAATCAGACTCCAACCCTTTCTTCCCCATAAGGGACTGGACCACTCAAAACACAGCAGCCAAATGATTATCTGCAAATTCAATGAGGACAGAGAAGTATTTACACTTCCCTTTCCTTACTGTCCTTACTGTAATGGTTCTAACTCATGCTCCATTAGATTCATCTCTCATTATCCTCCAGCACCCTCTAGGCATTTGAGAAAATATATAACACTGGGAATCACCTATGCTTACTTGTGATTTTCAGATTTGCAAGATTCTGTTAATGTGGTCTTACAATAAAGTAGAATGAGCTCATCTTGTCATGATTGTCATCTGGTCTACTTGGGAGGCTGACAAGTGTGAAAGTAGACAATTTACTAATAAGTTAGGGCGGATTCTTTCTAGATTTCTTTCTTTGCCTGTTATCCATGCATGGGCTCCCCTCCCCATCTGATTGTTCCCTAGGCAGCATTTCTTCCTCTTATCACCCAAGGTCATTCTCACTATTACAATTGCAGAGATTCTTTCAATTTTTGAAAGAATGTCTATGTGGAGCCCAAAGATATTGTTAGGAAATAAAATTATGCTGAGGTTTAGTGCTTTGCTTTACAATATGTCAAAAAATTGATTGGGTTTGTTGTTGGTTTTTTTTATTGGTAATTGCAGAATCTTTAATTAAATAAATAAAACTGTGTGATGTTTATAGTCACATTACTGCCCACAGACACCACATTAGAGGCTGAATGCATAAATCAATATTCTGGAGAGATTCCCAGATATGAGGACAGGAAAAAAAAAGCCCTATTGAAAATAGAATATCCAGTACAAACTTTAAGGGGAAGGAAGAATCAAGACAAAATAATTGTTTGCTGGACATACGACTTTTCCTGTGTCAGATTATACATAAAATAAATGCTGCAGATAGCAGAACAATTCAAGCTTCTTGAAAATTTGCATGTTAAATAGTATGTAAGAATAAACTTACTAATGTTATGAGCAATAATAGTTCTCTTGTGATGTCTTCAAATTATGCAGTTTTGTTTCACAGCTTGTTGCTACCCTATGTAAATAATATTTTAAAAAATATTAATTTGATTAGTATGTTAGAACATGTTGTTATGTAGTTACGAATGGTCAGTTTTTGAGGTAACTCATAAATACAGGGATGGCTTATCTTTATTAAATAGATGGCATATTAAATAATTGGCATTCTTACAACAGTGAGAACTGGACACGGAACCACTGATTGGTTCAAAATTGGGAAAGGAATCCGGCAAGGCTGTATTCTGTCACCCTGCCTATTTAACTTATATGCAGAGCACATCATGAGAAAGGCAGGGCTAGATGAATCAAAAGTTGGAATTAAGATTGCCGGGAGAAATATCAACAACCTAAGATATGCAGATGATACCACTGTAATGGCAGAAAGTGAAGAGGAACTAAAGAGCCTCTTGATGCGGGTGAAGAAGGAGAGTGCAAAAGTTGGCTTGAAACTCAACATTAAGAAAATCAAGATCATGGCATCCGGCCCTCTCAATTCCTGGCAAACAGATGGGGAAGAAATGGAGGTAGTGACAGATTTTATTTTCCTGGGCTCCAAGATCACCACAGATGG
>NW_015415355.1:0-1678 GCF_001527695.2 Protobothrops mucrosquamatus | reverse complement strand
TAGTTCGGCTTGTACATCCTGCTTTAACTTTTGGCTTTCCTCTTTAGTATATGTAGGATCAAGTTTTTCCAAGTAAGTGTCTAAATACATGAATCTGGTGACATATGACTGTAGGGGGGGCCCTTCTAAAGCTGCTCTTTTGGCTTCTTTGTCTGCCTTCCTATTCCCCTGGGTAATAAGGCTTGAGTCTTTTAGATGTTCAGGACAGTGGATGATTGCAACTTTAGACGGTAATTGAGCTGCCTTAATAAGTCTTTTAATCAAGGTGGCATATTGGATGATCTTGCCTGTGGAGTCCAAATATCCCCTTTCTTTGTAGATGGCTGCATGTGCGTGGATTGTTAAAAATGCATATTTGCTGTCTGTATACACATTTAAAATCATTCCTGCAGCTATTTCCAATGCTCGTGTTAGAGCATACAATTCTGAAAATTGTGCACTTGCTTGGCTGGGTAATTGTGCTGACTCTACAGTTGCAGTTTGAGAAACAATTGCATACCCAGAGTATCTAATTTGGATGGTCTGGTTTGATGGTTTGCCAATAAATTTATTTAGGACAGATCTGGTAGCTCCCGTGTCAACTAACATTGGGACAGTCTGTCCTCCCACCCGTATTTTAACAATGGGCTCTGGGGGTGGGACCATAGAACCCTGTTCCCTTCAGTCTCCCCATTCCATGTCAGCTAAGCCAATCAAGTTTTCTTCTCTTTGTTCTGCCTGATTGGGATAGGCTGGACGCTCTCTTCCCCTGAAGCTTCCCCTAAAACTTCTTTGGAAATTCCCTCTAAATCCTCTTCCTCATCCCCTTGCATACTGGCGAGATTGCCCTCTTGGTTGGTCTTTCCTCTGGGGGCACTCCCTTTGCCAGTGTCCTTGTTGTTTACAGATGGCACATTGGTTTAGTCCAATGTGCATTCCTCCTAAGGCTATTGCTAACATTTCAGCCTTTTTTATTTCCTTTTGATCTGATTTACGTTCTTCTTCCTTATCATGATTACGGAAAACCTTCTGAGCAATTTCCATAATCTCTGCAATATTTTTCCCTAAGGCCCCCTCTGTACGTTGTAACTTTCTCTTTATGTCTGGAGCACTTTGGGTAATAAATCTTTCAATTAAGAGTGGGCGATTTTGTGCCAACTCCATATCAAGACCAGTATTTATTTTATAAGCTTCTATCAGTCGGCTGAGAAAAGCAGTTGGTGTTTCATTTTTTTCTTGCCAAATACTAGTTACTGCAGCATAATTAACTGGACGGATTGCTGCTTCCCTCAGAGCTTCTAAGCATAAAAGCCGATAATTTTGCAACAAGATATGATGCTGTGAATTATTTGCCTCCCAGCCTGGCCTCTCTTCAACTGCTGAAGTTTTCCTGTCCGCTTGGTAATTTGCTCCTCCCTCTGGATGTCTTCTGGCAACTACTTTTAATTTAGCTAACTTATATTTCTCCCTTCCGTCCATATCTAGTAAGGTAGAAATAAGTTGCTGCATATCATCCCATGTGGGATTATGCGTCTGGATAATAGTAGAAAATAGATCTATTATTTCTTGAGGCTTTTCTGAAAATGGTCCGTATTGCTGACGCCAATTGAGTAGATCAGTAGTTGTAAAGGGAACATATTGGAGCATTGGGACGTTGGAGTTGTCTGGTCCAGGAACCAAAACTTCTCTTAAAGGGGCT
>NW_015415354.1:0-1678 GCF_001527695.2 Protobothrops mucrosquamatus | reverse complement strand
AGGAAGGAAGGAAAGAAGGAAGGAAGGAAGGAGAGGGCAATAGAAAGGAGGAAGGGAGGGAGGGAGGAAGGGAGGAAAGGTGGGAAGGAAGGAAGGAAGGAAGGAAGGAGAGGGCAATAGAAAGGAGGAAGGGAGGGAGGAAGGGAGGAAGGAAGGAAGGAAGGGAAGGCACCAGGTTAAAAACCAGGAGGTGGTGAATTCTAGTTCTGCTTTGGACACGAAAGCCAGCTGGATGACTTTGGGCCAATCCCCAGGAGAGCCTGAGTTCTAATGATGTTTTGCTGACTAGGGAGTCCCGTGCCTAGGGGACTGATAGCCCAAACATCTGGAAGACAGGGACCACCAAGTCCTCCCTCTCTGAAGGACCCCTGGCCCAACTGCTGTGGACAGAGAGCTCCTGACTTACAACCATTTGTTTAGTGACCACTGATAGTTACAACAACACTGAAAAAAAGCGACTTATGACCTTTTCTCTCTCTTATGACCGTCGCAGCATCCCCACGGTCACATGACCAAAATTCGGAAGCTTGGCCACTGACTTGTACTTATGACAATTGCCATGTCCCGGGGGGTGTCACGTGATCCCCTTTTGCGACCTTCTGACAAGCAAAATCAATGGGGGCAGCCGGATTCACTCAACAACCGTGTCACTAACTTCACAATGGCAGTGATCCACTTAACAACCGGGGCAAGGTTGTAAAACGGAACAAAAGCCACTTCAACAACTGTCTCGTTGAGCAAGGGGCTCGGTTGCGGTCGTAACTCGAGGATTCCCTGTACTGGATTGATCAGAAGAGGCTTGCTAACATTTCTTGGCCCGGCCTACCTCGCAGGGCTGACATAAGGCTTTCCAGCTGTGCCAACACATCAGCCTAATGGAGGGAGGCCGAGATCGAACGGGGCAAATCTGCAAAGCCACATTCCCCAGAAGGAAATTTCACCCGGAGACCGTTTATACAAAACGAATAAACGTGGATCGAGAGATCGCGGATCCTCTGAATCCGGTCTGCTTCGGATGTTAACGGTTCTGTTGGACCCCTCCCAGGCCAGCTGGACCCCTGCCTATTCGCCGTGGGGCTGCTCCAATCCCAAGACTTGTATTTGGCCAAAGAAAAAGGAGCATTTGTTTAACGAAAACCTTCCGTGCGAAAAGCAAAATATTAAGTCAACGGCAGTCTAAGCTTCAGTCTCGGGCAGCTGCTCTCCAGATGTGTCGGATGCCAGCTCCCATCAATGTCATTCAATGAACCTGCCTGCTGGGTCTGATGGAATAGTACTTGTTGGGAAACTTGTTGGGGAGTAATAATAATAATAATAATAATAATAATAATAATAATAATAATAATAATAATAATAATAATAATAATAATATAATTAATATTATAATAATATAATATAATATAAATATAATATAATATAATATAATATAATAATATAATATAATATAATATAATATAATATAATATAATATAATATAATAATATAATATAATATAATATAATATAATATAATATAATATAATATAATATAATATAATATAATACAATACAATACAATACAATATAATATAAATATAATAATATAATATAATATAATATAATATAATATAATATAATATAATATAATATAATATAATATAATATAATAATATAATATAATATAATATAATATAATATAA
>NW_015415353.1:0-1678 GCF_001527695.2 Protobothrops mucrosquamatus | reverse complement strand
CAGACTGCGTACGGTCGGTGAGGAAGGAGGAGAACCACCGCATAACGGTGCCTCCCACTCCTAACCCACCGAGACGCCGCAGCATGATACTGTGGTCTACAGTATCAAAAGCCGCTGAGAGGTCCAAAAGAACAAGGACAGTGGAATACCCTCTGTCCCGGGCCCTCCAGAGATCATTAACCAACGCGACCAATGCCGTAATAAGTAACTCTTATTAACAAGGAAAATGGAGTTTCCCTATTAGTTAAAGGGGACATAAGAGAATACTGTATACAGTAGGGCTATGCTTCTTATGCATTCCCTGATATCCCATATATTTTCATTAAAGACAATATAAGATAGAACTCAGCATGGCAGGGAAGACCATAACTAGAGGCTTTATGTTACTGCTAAGGGTCTTGCCTCCTTTCTTCCTAATGTATCTTGTAATAGACCTTGAGAATAACCTTGGGGAAGAGGAAGAAGAGCATCAGCCAAGACATAGTTAGATAAAAGAAAACCAAGTCCAAAGCAGGAGTGTAATTAGAGAAAAACGTTGGACCTGACCTTCCCTAGGATAAATGGAGGGAAGAGGGAGGAATATTCAGAGTTACAAGGTTCTGTTTACCTATAATAAAAGTAGTTCTAGTATTTACAACTTTGCTGTTCAATTTTGGTCTGCACTGAAGGGTTGGCCATCTCTTAAGAGTTAAGCTGGGTTTGGAAGAGATATCCCTTCAACTAGAAGGCTGAATATAAACCATATACTGTATTATCGTATTTGGCCATTTACCCTGTTTAAGATACTATGGTACAACACAATACAGATATTCACCAAAACAATAGCAATAGCACTTAGACTTATATACCACTTCACGGTGCTTTACAGCCCTTTCTAATCAGTTTACAGAGTCAACATATTGTCCCCAACAATCTGGGTCCTCGTTTTAATGACCTTGGAAGGATGGAAGGATGAGTCAACCTTGAGCCGGTGGGAATCGAACTGCCAAACTGCTGGCTGTTGGGAGTCAGCAGAATTAGCCTACAATATTGCATTCTAACCATTACGCCACCACAGCTCTTAAGAATCATTTTTTTTGCCAAAAGTCACCTCAGGATTAGGAATATTGCACAGATGAACTGAGCTCAGTTACAGTTTATAAGAAGGGAAAAAAGTCCTCAGTTTTGGTTTAAAACTTATCTGAAAATTTGTCCTTAGTTTTACTGCAATGATTTCTGCTTCTATTAAAATTCCTTGTATATTTCACACAATAACCTTGAAAACACACACATGCAATCAATTCAGGTGACACTTGGATTCATCTTAGGTGCATAGAGCATGAAAAGCCCTCATCCAAGAAATTTTACTTGACTTATTTTTTTTCTTTTTTCCTCTCCTTATGTTTTACCTTAATAGGTATTGCAAAGCTGAAAGGATTTTTTTTTATGACTTACTTTTTTTCCCAACAACAGTGAAGAAATTTATATGAAAGCTTTAACCTGGATGTTTACGTTGTCAGTTGAAACATTTCTCCTTAAGACAATGCCAAAGGAACTCTTAAGTAGGGTACAAGGGAACACAGTCCTTTAAATCCAAAGCAATGGATGACTTTGAACAATAATAGATGTCAGCAGGTAAAAAGGAAGGAAGGAAAACAGAATTAACAAATAAAGGACCAACCTCTATTTCCTACTCACA
>NW_015415352.1:0-1678 GCF_001527695.2 Protobothrops mucrosquamatus | reverse complement strand
CCTTAGTTCTAGGTTGTTTCTCTCCTTGATCAGTTTCCATCAGTTGCTTCTTGTCCTGCCCTCAGGGGCTTTGGAAAGTAGGTGGACCCCTTAACCCCTTTGTGGCAGCGCCTTAGAACCTCTTAGTCCCTCATTCAAGGACCCCTCATGTCTGAATGCTACCATATACTGAATGCTGCCTGAATAGAATAGAATAACAGTGTTGGAAGGGACCTTGGAGGTCTTCTAGTCCAACCCCCTGCTCAGACAGGAAACCCTATACCATTTCAGACAAATGGCTGTCCAGTCTCTTCTTAAAAACTTCCAGTGTTGGAGCATTCACAGCTTCTCTCCTTGATTAGTTTCCATCCGTTGCTTCTTGTCCTGCCTTCAGGGGCTTTGGAGAAGAGCTTGACTCCCTCTTCTTTGGGGCAGCCCCTGAGATACTGGAAGACCGCTATCATGTCTCCCCTCGTCCTTTTCTTCATTAAACGGGACACACCCAATTCCAGCAACCGTTCTTCATATGCTTTAGCCTCCAGTCCCCTGATCATCTTTGTTGCTCTTCTCTATACTCTTTCTAGAGTCTCAACATCTTTTTTACACCGTGACTGACCAAACAAATCAGCAGAGAATAATCACATCTGCATCTCATTGTCTTTTAAACAGCAGTCAGGTCTGAAATGGATTTCCTATCCTGGGTGTTATTCTGTAAAAATAAATAAATAAATAAAATAAAAGAGAAAGAAAAGAGAAGGGGTGGGCTGAGGTGAGGGGCCCCCAGCCAGGCCTTTCTGCATATATTCCTGATCCGTCCCTTGTGCTTCGGATTGTCACCTTTTATTTTTGGCAAGGATATTAAATATTAGCTCAGGAGCCGTGCCAGGAATCCTTAAATTATGTGCAGTATGTTCCCAAGATATTAGCTGTATGTGACGACGGGCAAAATTGATTCTCTGCGGCCTCCTCAAATTTGGAGGTGTAATAGAAGCTGGAAGGAGTCCTACCTGTTGGATTTCCACCTGATACACCGCTACAGGTTGGCCCCGTTTAGTGATGACGGTTTTGGACACGTATGACCACCGCAGCGTCCCCGTGGTCAGGTTAAAGGCCTTTGGCAATGGACTTAACTTTATGACATGGGAATCACACATTTGTCACCTTCCCCAGCCAGTTTATGACAAGCAAAGTCAGCGGGGGAAGCTGACTTAACGACCGCATGGCTGGCTTAAACAACGGCAGTGATTCGCTTAACAACGGTGGCATGAATGGCCATAAAATGGGGCGACATTCACTGAACGCTGCCCCAGAGCCTGTCGGTTGAGGGAGATGAGTAGTGAAGAAATTTGATAACAATCAAACAAACAAAGTGTTGAAAGAAAAATCAGTTCCGTTCCAAGCTGGGAGTAAGACGCTGGAAATAATAACAACAACAACAACAACAACAACAGTAACAATAACAATAACAACAATAACAGTAACAACAACAACAACAACAACAATAATAATAATAATAATAATAATAATAATAATAATAATAATAATAAAGTTGGAAGGGACCTTGGAGGTCATCTAGTCCAACCCCCTGCTCAGGGAGGAAACCCTATACCATTTGAGACAAATGGCTGTCCAGTCTCTTTTTAGAAACCTCCAGTGATGGAGCACCTACAACTTCTGGAGGCAGGTTGTTCCATTGGTT
>NW_015415351.1:0-1678 GCF_001527695.2 Protobothrops mucrosquamatus | reverse complement strand
CACCTGAGTAGTGCAAATGGGTGTGGAGCCTTCTTGGAACTGTGCAGATCTGTGCATTGGGGAAACAATACAACCACTTCATAACATGTGGCACAACCTAGGAGAACAAACCCATCAGGACAAGATTCAGCATCTGCATTTAAAAGACAAAGGCCACTCTTTCGAAGACAGCAAAATCCACATTGTGGATAGAGAGGACAACAGCCATCTCTCAACAGAGGGGGAGGGATACGACATCATCTATCTCCAGTCTACAACACAGTCTTTTCAGCAGTTCCAAGAAGGCTCCACACCCATTTGCACTATTCAGGTGACCCTGACCTCACAGATAAACCTCAAAGTGGCCTCAATGACTCTCTAAAAGAACGCAAATGACCAGCTGCTGAAGTCAGAGCTGAAGAAGCTTCTTGGATGAGAAGTGACAGGTCTTCAAAGAAAAACAAGAAAGTCTAGTTTCCTCATGAAAAAGCATATTTGGGGCATCTAGCACAGCTAATTAAATATTTTGTCCCTTCCCTCCTCTCTTAATGGCTAATACGCCATTATATGCACTATCCCATCACTGATCATAACCTCCTTCCTTCCTTCCTTCCTTCCTTCCTTCCTTCCTTCCTTCCTTCCTTCCTTCCTTCCTTCCTTCCTTCCTTCCTTCCTGTCTATGGAGATTCTCAATTATCCAGGTCATGCCTGTCCCAAAAATGCTTTTCAAAAGGCAACAGACTTTATTTTTCCCTTGCAAATGTTTCACTTCCCCTCCAAGAAGCTTCTTCAGTTCTGACTGAACTGTGAGGAATGGGAAGATTTATATTCTTTGCAGTCATCTGGTTGTTAGCACTCTGAAGGTCTGATAGCTCTCTGAGAGTCCTTGAGGTCCAAGAAGTTTCCACAACCATTTGCACTCTGATTCAGGTGACCCCGAGGTTACAGATAAACCCAAATAAAGTGGCCTCAACAACTTTCAGAGAGCTAATGACAGACATTCAGAGTGACAAATAATCAGATAACTGCTAATGAATATAATCTCCACTATTTATCCAGAACTGAAGAAGCTTCTTGGATGAAAAATTAAATGTTTTCAAGGAAAAATAAAGTCCAGTTGCCTTTTGAAAAGCACCTTTGGGTCCTTCCTCTCTCCCTCCCTCCCTCTTTCCTATTTTAAATAACTTTGCTACTATTTATAACATATGTAATGATTGTTCTTTAGGTCAGGGCTTTTCAACCTTTTCACTGATTGTACCACTTTTAGAATATGGCAATATTCAAGTACTACTAGTCGCCTAGCAAGGTGTCAAAAACTTTAATACATCTCTTCCTTCACCCCCTTTAATATCATCTCTTCCCTTAACCCCTTTAATATCATCTCTTCTCTCCCCTTCAGCAGGACCCAGGCAGCGCCTCGCGCAGCTCCAGCTGAATCTCTGCCTGAAGACTGGGTAAGGCTGCCTGCCACCCCCAATCAGCTAGACCTGCGCACGCCGATGTTGTGGCTCCGTCTTGTGAGCCCCTCTTATCGGAGGAAGAAGGCTCCGAACATGAAGGAGAGGAGATGGCTAGGCCTCCCTCTCCAGGACCCTCCTCTTTGGCAATGCCTCAGGTGTCTTCCGACGGAGAAGAGATTGACCAGGAGCCAGGTGGTTCAGAGATTGGCCAGGAGCCCGGTGTTTCTCAGATTGGCCAG
>NW_015415350.1:0-1678 GCF_001527695.2 Protobothrops mucrosquamatus | reverse complement strand
CTTTAGTAAACTTGTTCTGATTTGTTCTGTGAGGTGGTGCTAATTATAGATTTCTAACTTCAGTTAATTTTATTTTAAAAACATCATGAGGAAAATTTTAATGAGAACATCTGTTGAACACACAGTAAGCCAAAAATTGAGCCCAGCCAAAATTCAGTGAAATGGATCTATACCTTTCGCTCTAGTCTTTCAATTTGGTCAAGTAACTATATATGAAGTAAAACTCCTCCTTTCTCATTCCCAGATAAAATTAAAGGGGTTTTTTTTCTGATCTGAATTACATTCACAGTAATTCCACATAGGCAATCCAGTGCTTACATGTATTTCCCACAGAAAAATGCTCTAAAATACATTAAGGGACAGAGCTCTCAATCACTTAAGCACATATATAAAATGCCTTTTTCCTCACATAATTATTTAGATGAAATTGGAAAGATTTGAAAGAAACTCCATTTGACCAAAATCATATTTAAAAAATTGAAACTATATACTGTATTTAAATTGTCCTCTTTGCCCTGTTTGTTGTAATCATTGCCGGGGGGGGGGGGGGGTTGTCTCAAGCAATTACTCATCCATCCATGTATAGCCAGTTTAATGCTCTTTAAAATGTCACATAGCTTTAAATGATAAGTTCCTATAGATTTCATGTCTATGTGCTATCAACTGCCACTATTTCTTCAGCTGGCCAAAAGTATGCCTAGCATGAGATCCATCTTATTGTGGGGTGTTGTTCTAATGTCTGAAACTTCCATTTATTATTATTATTGTTGTTGTTATTATTATATTTTCTTCTACAGTTTAACACTGAAGGCAAATCAAAACTACATAGAGATAGTTGTATTTGAAAAATTGGTATCGCGTATTCTGGGAATCATTCCAAACATGTTTGGGGCATGCATAAGGAATTTTGCATGCCTTCAAAGCATTGTTGGGGGGGGGTTGTGTGTGATACATTTGACTTTCATCAAGTTTAATGATGGGCTAGTCTATTCTTGTTCTTTTCGTTTAACTTTTAGATGTTGTAAATACAGAAACAACTACTTACAGAGAAAATGTTTTGAAGTCTATTGATTTTATATGAATGTGAAATTGTGAAATTGTCACTGATCAAAACACTTTAAGATTCATGAACTTACACATCATCTTTTGATAGCCTTTATATATGTACACACACATACATACATACATACATACATACATACATACATACATACATACATACATATATACTTGTTGCTGTTTTCAGACCAATATAGGGAGGGGTTTTCACCATGTAGCCCTGTGAGCAATGCCTCATTTTTCCAATATTTCAACATGCTTGTATGTCTCTCTTCTCTTACATCCTATCAAACTTTTTAAAGAAAAATAGCTTGTTTCCATCTGTTCTGATTTTATGTTTGATACATAAATGGATGCATCTTGATTGAATCCATAGATTCTGTTAGATGCCTACTCTCTATTAAATCCATTGGATTTTTAAATTATTTGTGCAGATTATTGTGCATTGTGTTGTCAATCCAGCTTCAATTATTTTGTTTTTGTTTATAATAGAGCTATAATGGACCAAACTTTGAAATTATTTTAATGTTATTTTACTTTAATCTTATTTAATATTATTTTACTTTAATCTTATAAGAATCAATATTCTTATATTAATTATATTTTTGCCTTTAAAAGG
>NW_015415349.1:0-1678 GCF_001527695.2 Protobothrops mucrosquamatus | reverse complement strand
GTCATCTTGGAGTCGCGGATAGTTTCTTGCTTCGGAAGGCTGCGTGGAGGAGCTCTTGCTTCGAAGTAGATTGCTTGCCACGAGGTTGCCCTTGTCGTGCAGTCTTACTGGGATCCCACCTTCGTCGCCAGTGTTAGATCGCGCAGGCAGTAAGACACGAGTCAAGTGACAGTCAGCTCTTGGTTTATTGGCAAGGCATGAAGTAAATCCGGACTGGCTCTCTGGGCCAGGGGAGCCCTCTTTTATGGGATTCCCCTGGCTTGTAATCACACAATTCCATTGGCTGGCAAGACCCTGTTGCTAGTTAGCCAACCAGCAATGGGCATGAAACTGTATGCAGAGGAGAAGGGCAATCACCCTTAATGGGCGATCAATGGTGAAGGGCAATCACCCTTAATGGGCGATCAATGGTGAAGGGCAATCACCCTTAATGGGTGATCAGGATATGCATAGGGGATTAAGGGGGGGGGAAATACAAAGAACACAACAGGAAAATAGTAAATTCAGTGGATAGACCGGATCACTTATTGGACTATCCTTAGAAGAACTGCAGATCTTTAGTGAGGATAGTTGATGTTCCTTTTCTTCCTTTCCCTAGTTCCCATCTGAGTTTGTTTTCTTTTGTGTTTTATGTGTGTTATTTTTATTTTTATAATGTTTTTAACCATTAGTAAGCCACCCAGAGTGGCTATGAGTCAAATAAATAAATTTGATTATTTATTTATTTAACAAATGTATATGGCTGCCCAAATCAGATATCATGACTCCTGGCACCTTCAACATTAAAATTTCACAATATAGAACTCATAAACCCCCACCGCCATGCCCATTCACCTCTAGAAGCAGCAACCAGACAATCACACCCAGCCACTTGACCAGCTCTATATCAGTCTGAGGTCTCCAGGCCGATTGACAGAACCATAACTTCTGGGCTTTCCATAAAAGTTTCGAGGTGGGCCCACTCTTACCTCTGACAGAATATTATTATAAAGAGAGGGAGCCACTACAGAGAAGACCCTTTTCCTTTGTCCCACCAAATATACTTCCCAAAAGTTGGGCCCTACCGCACGCTTGTCTTCCTGCTCTGTTGGGATGAGTAGATGTAAAAGGGGAGAGGTGATCCTTCAAATAACCTGGCACCCAAGGCACCCAAGGTGATAACTAGCACCTTGAATTGCACCTGGAAACAAATGGGTAACCAATGCAGCTCTTTGCAAGCTGCTGCATTTTGAACCAAACGAAGCTTTATTATTATATCATAACCAACTGAACCATTATTATCATTACATTATAACCAACTGAAGCTTATTGTTATTATTACTAGAGGTAGATGACAAGCATCTGACCAATCAGTCACCAGAAATCAAACCTGACTTAATTGCACATGCGTATTGCTTAGAATGTACAGAATAAGGTAGGGGTATTTGGATGTTTGTGCAGGTGTTCAGAAGCAAATTCATGGGAGATCAAATAAAGTCGGGGTTAGGGACACAAACTTATAATAGCATTAAATTTCCCCATGAGTCTAAATAACTTGAGTATTGTTCCAGTTTTCATCAGCATTTTGAACATCAGAGTATGTTGGCAAACCTATGGGATTAATAGCACTTGCTTTCTATCTTAGTGAGGTATTCAAGGATTAATTGATTTTTGTAAACATGACTCCCAAGAGTTTTAC
>NW_015415348.1:0-1678 GCF_001527695.2 Protobothrops mucrosquamatus | reverse complement strand
GATTGTATGCATTGCCTAATTAAAATAAGATGACAGTATTGAGATAAATAATCAACAATAACCAAACATTATTCTAACAATCCTGTATTTGTACACCAGTTTTAAGGAAATATATTTGTACTAAAACAGTTTTGCAATGAGATAGATAAATCATTTTATTTCAGAAAATATAGCATTAAAGCAAAAGTATCAAATTGTTTAAAATGTTATTTTAAACAAGATATTAATGCACTTATTTTCTGCCTCTGAAAAACAGGATTTGAGTATTTAAACTGGCTAATTATTATTATTATTATTATTATTATTATTATTATTATTATTATTATTATTATTATTATTATTAATAATAATAATAATAATAATAATAATGCTGTCTAATATCAAACTGGCTATCTGATATCAAACTGGCTGTTTGATACTGGAGAAGATTAAAAGCAATAGGTTGATGCCTGATTTCTAGAGGAATAATTTTATGGTCTGCATTTCAAACAAAATTTTCAATTTTCCCTAATAATTCCTATCTTCTTTCTGTGTCAGAGCAACTGAAAAAAGGAATATTGTGATATTCAGTAATACTGTGAATATGAAAATCATTCTGAAGAAATGCTTCAGAACATGCATAAACACAGTGTATTGTTTCAATATAGCACAAAGTTCCGCACACAAATGTGTGCATCTCAAAACCTCTCAACAGTGTTTTTAGGTTTTGAACCCTGAAAACAGGCTGTTTTAATGAATATTAGAGAAATATTACATTTGTGTAAGAACCTAAAGACTTTTTCCCATTTTTTTAAAGTGCAAACAACCATTCAGAGAATAAAGTAATGGGAAAACAAGATAAATTCCATGACCAATTTCTACATGGCATGAACAGGTTAGAAACTCAGACCTACCAAACGCAACTGTCCAGCAATCTCTTGTACTCTCTCCTTGTGCTGGCTCCATATTGGCAACAGGAAAATCTTTTTGTCTCGGGTCCCAGACTTTCACTGTCCCTGCAACCATCACATAAATTTGTATTTATTCTTCTACATCACGCTTGCAGCTTGCTTTTGAGAAACCATCATGCATATACACGCAGAGTTATCTATCTGTGTGTAAAAGTCTTTTGAATTTAATTCAGCCCCTGGTGACTTCACAAATGAATCCATGTAGTTTTCTTGGCAACAGTATAAACGCAGATTACCATTTTGCTTTCTACAACTTATATGCCTCTTCATTTCCAAAAATTATCAGTGACTGACAATATTACTAGTAAAAGATAACATTTTAGTCAGTCTGATGTGCCAACATGTTAGCATGATCATATTCATCCTCAAATGTCTTCCTGAAGAGCCATGTTTCTATAATTCCTTCTGACTGAAGACAGGTCAGAGGTCCCTCCTTCCTGCAGAGGTTTATGCGGCTATGGAAACCAGAGCATGACCTGTCTATTACAAAGAACTAATGCAATGTCCTGTCTTCAGATTATATGTTAGTTCAGTGGTTCTCAACCTTTTTAATGCCGTGACCCCATAATACAGTTCCCCATGTTGTGGTGACCCCGGGTGCCAGGGGCGTGGCCAAGTGGGCGTGGCTGACAAGTGGGCGTGGCCACCAAGTGGGCGTGGCCACCATGTTGTGGTGACCCCCAACCATAAAATTATTTTCATTGCTATTTCATAACTGTAATTTTGCT
>NW_015415347.1:0-1679 GCF_001527695.2 Protobothrops mucrosquamatus | reverse complement strand
AAAGAAAGAAAAACAAAATTTAGGAGCTTTGCCTATGATGTCCATAACAAAAGACTACAAAGGAATTGCTAATGCCCCAAATACAGAAACAAAGTTTGACTATGCTTATAAGGTTTTTCAAATATTCAGCATGAGAAGTACTTTTTAAGTTTTCTATAAAACTACAAAGGCTATGAAATGTGAAGATAATAGCATATTTTGTATCTATTTTACTATTGTGCACATATCCATGTTGGTCTGCTTTCTTCTATGCAGTCACTACTGAAACGAAAAAAGCTGAAAGGAGACCACTAAGATATGCTCTGTGAGGAGCTACCTTCTAAGACTGCTTGGTTGGAACAAAATATATGGTCCATTTGCTAACTTGCAGATGTCATTGACATATTATATGTGTTTGCCGCTGGGGTACCTTTCCAAAGTACTTTGTTCAATTATTATTGTGGTAATAATTTCATCTGTTATGCATTAATTACAGCAAGGGCAAAATAATGGACATCATCACAGAGTATGAGCCCGGATAATTAGAAGAAACATATCCAGGGCTTTTTTTTGTCATAGAACGCCCAGAATGGAGTTCCGGCACCTTTTTTGGATGGAACCTTGTAGGGTAGGCAAGGTGGGTTGTATGACATGTGTGAGTTCCGGCACCTTTTTATTTTTACAAAAAAAGCATTGAACATATCCATTATGAACACTATATGAAAACTTACCTGTATATATTTTATTACTATTTTCATGTCTTACATTTATTATAGATACCTTATCCACTTTATGAACTAACAGCAAGCATATGATTGTGGCAGTATAAGCATATAATAAATAAGTTAAGCCTACCCTATTACTTTATTTAATTTTTATATCTATCTCATGCATGTGACTCTTGGCAACACACATAATTAAAATACAACGCTAAACAGTCAACATAACTCAAACACACCCACTAAAATACAATTAAAAACATTTAAAACTATAATAACAACAACTTTAGCATCTCTCTCATCTTTAGCATATTTCTCATCCCTTTGAGGGAAAATCAGAGGCACAAAGCTGGATAATTAGAGAATGGCTGCCACAGATAACTTAAGAATCATATTTGCTTTTTAAAATTAGATCAGCCTTGCACAGACAAAACATGGTCTAGGCTTCTCTTCTTACTTTGTGTAAAGTCTAATTTGAAAATCCCACTGTGATAAAATATTATTGAATTATAAAACATTTGAGATATATTTCTTTCTTTTCCAACATAATCTCCAGTTAATCTTTAGTTACATTCATACATCAGGTGGCCTGATAAATTGATAAATCATTTTTAAGAATCTTGGGTTTTTTATTCAAATTCAGCATCTGCAGCCTTTTAAAACTGGGAAAGAAAAATAATTTCTATTTCAATGTCAGGCATTTCAAATGGAAATAAATGTATGATGTAGTTTAGTAAAACCAATTTAGTAGTCAGTTATAACTGCTAAAAATAATCTTGTACTGCCTCTATGATACATTTGTTTGGAGAAGATGTCCCCAAATCATATCCAAATATATTTTATAAATGATCCAAATACAGCAAAAAAAGAGGAAATGAGCTGCAAAAGGCATAAAATGTTATAACTAATACATAGTTTATATTTTAGCATGAAATTAATAGTACATTAAAATAATTAATTATATAACATGCCTTATCAGTT
>NW_015415346.1:0-1679 GCF_001527695.2 Protobothrops mucrosquamatus | reverse complement strand
CTCGGCGGAAGAGGCGTATGTCCCCCATTGTACGGAGGTCAGGGGGCAGCTCATTCCATAGGGTAGGAGCTGCCACAGAGAAGGCTCTCCCCCTGGGGGTCACCAGCCGGCATTGTCCGGCCGACGGCACCCTGAGGAGGCCTAATCTGTGGGAGCGGACTGGTCGAAGGGAGGTATGTGGCAGAAGGCGGTCCTGCAACAAGCTGGTTGGCCAATTCCTGTTGCAACCAATGGGTCAAACATTTGTTGATCCTAAACGAAGCAGACTCTGCCCTTGCAGAATCCTGTGGGACTTCCTGATTCACAGGTACCAGCCAATCAACTAGACACTGTGATAGTAAACAAGGATATTGTTTATCAAAATGTTATGTTTCAAGGAAGAGGATTTTCTTAAATATACAAAATATATGAAGTGTTAACCAGCTGCCATGAAAGCACCACTACACTTTATTAGATAGACTGACTATGGCCAGAGAGGAATGTAATTGTTTTTGTCTTTATTATCTTGCCATCAATAAAAGAAAGAATTGAAAACAATCAGACTTGCCTCTTGTTTTGTTATTTTTGCTGCATCCTTGGCTTCAGCACCCTCTGGGGACTAGAAAGAAAATTATACGATTAAGTATACTGCATTCTCCTTAGTTAAAACAGACAGAAATATAGAACCAAATGGTAATCTTATAGGTTATACTATTTCAATAAAACAGACAATGAGATTTAATTCCATTCTTATTTCTAATGAGTTAGAGATCACCTGAGCATTAGATGATTATAATCTGAAGTGTTTTGAAGATATAAATATTCACAAGGGATTAACAATTTTCTATTTTAACAAATGTTTCTTTAAAAAGAGACTAAGGGGTGGTTTTAAGTAGAACCATTCAGTTACATGTGTTATATTCTAGTTTACTTTTCAGGTCAAATGAAAATGAAAAGAAAATCTATAGTCCAATTTTGATGAAGATACTAAAATACAGAATTATAACTATTTGTCTCCCATCCAGTCCTCAATAATGGAAATGGACAACATATCTTATTAGTAATACTACAAATTAAAATCTGTGGTAGGAAAAGAAAATCTTAATTTTTTTCTTGAAGGAAAATTAAGTTTAGTTTAAGTAGGAGTAATTTCAACCAGGTGTATTTAAATCTAGATTCTCACTGGTAGAATAATGTTGCTTGGCTTGGATATTTTATAAGAATCTTTTGATGTTTAGGTGAACAATTCAAACTTCCAAAACTCTTATAAATAAATAAATATACATAATATTGCACTAAAACCATTTCAAAGCAGCAAAAATGAGAAACTAGTAAAGCCTCATCTGGACCTATGTCCCGTATGTAAATGGTACAGGAGGATCTACACAGCAGTTTGGAATATAATTTCAACACAGTATCGGCTAGGCAGGAAAGGGCATTTGCAGCAAGAGTAGCTGGATTCCAAATGGGCGACATGATGGGACAGAGTTATTTACAAGTCGTCCTCGTTTAGCAATTCCCACATTTAGTAACCAGCCACAGTTACACTGATAATGAAAAAGTAACTTTGCGACCAGTCCTTGTATTTGTAACCTTTTCAGGTCTGTAAAGCAGATTGTAAAATCATGAAGCTTCACTTATTGACCACCAAATTGCCAATCCTAATTGAGGTTGCTAAATGAGGACTACCTGTGTAAAAG
>NW_015415345.1:0-1679 GCF_001527695.2 Protobothrops mucrosquamatus | reverse complement strand
CCTCGACGTACGACCGGTTTAGTCCTCGACTTACGACCGGTTGGGGGTCGCGGCATTAAAAAGGTTGAGAACCACTGAGATAGATAGATAGATAGATAGATAGATAGATAGATAGATAGATAGATAGATAGATAGATAGATAGATAGATAGATAGATGGGTGGGTGGGTGGGTGGGTGGGTGGGTGGATGGATGGATAGATAGTTGAGTGGTTGGATATACATAAATGATAGATGATAGATGATAGATGACAGATTAGATAGATAGACAGACAGACATAGACAGACAGACATAGACAGACAGACACAGAAAGATAGATAAGATATAGACAGACAGATACAGACAGACAGACAGACAGACAGATAAGATATACATACAGATAGACAGATAGACAGATACCGTGTTTCCACCAAAAATAAGATCTGGTCTTATTTTCAAGGTAGGTCTTACTTTCAGGGAAACACAGTAGATGGATGATAGGCAGATAGATGACAGACAGACAGACAGACAGACAGACAGACAGACAGACAGACATAGAGGAATGAATGGATAGATGAATGGATATAGATAGGCACGTAGACAGACAGATGGATGTATTTTCAATGCAAAAACCACAAAACAGAAATAACGATATCAACAATTGGCCTGCTGGGATCAGATTGGAGATGCCCAGGACCGTCCCAAAACATGGGGTGCAGAATTAAAAAAAAGAGAGAGAGAGAGAGAGAGAGAGAGAGGAAAAACATTTCCTCTGGCCCAGCAGTGTGCAATATGGTCCCTTTTAGCACCTGTGGACTTCAACTCCCAGAATCCCTCAGCTAGCCATAGCAATTCTGGGAACTGAAGTCCCCAGGTGGTGAAGGAGCCGTAGTTAACCCACCACCTCCTGCTCTGGCCAGTAACTGGGTTGGGTTGAGGAAGAGCTGACCAGAGAAAACAGGAAAAGATTAGGACTCACGTGGTCCAGAAGAAATCCACCGGGGTGGGGTTGCCCCTCGCGCTGCAAACAAGTATAGCATCATTGCGGGTCAAATACCAGTTGTCGTCGTAGCCCTCTATGGCAACCTCCGGGGCATCTGCAGAGAAAGCAGTCAAAATAGCTCAGACTTGGCTGAAGACGTGCGCCGCACAGATGCACCCACACACACAACTTTCCTTCTCCGTCTTCCTCGACCTTCTTGCGGCAAATATTCTATATTTGCTGCTGAAAGTCTGACTTCTCTCCCCACCCAACCGCCTTAACCCCTCCTTCTCCACGCCGGTGTTGGGAAACTGCCAGCTGGGCTGGAAGGAGGGGTCAAGTGAGGAACTAGCCTTGGGGAAGAACCAACATCAGCTTCCCCTTTCCCGAGATCCATGAACAGCCTCATCTGGTTGTTCCCAGGGGAAGGTAAGCAGTCTGGGGAGATTCTTGTAACACAGGTGGTAAACAATGAAGTTATGGTTTATTATTATTATTATTATTGTTGTTGTTGTTATTATTATTATTATTATTATTATTCACAAGTGGCTCTGGCTGCTTGCATCTGACAGCTGGATGAATTTGAGCCAGCCCTTTCCTTTCAACATCTGGACGTTAAAAAACATGATGGTTTATGGGTGATAATTCCAGGTGACAAGAGAGCCAGGGTGGTGCAGAAGTTAAGGAGCTGAACTAGGGGTGGGAGAATTGTGGTTCTG
>NW_015415344.1:0-1679 GCF_001527695.2 Protobothrops mucrosquamatus | reverse complement strand
TAACCACTATTCACCAAGGACGATAGCAAGAACTTTGAGGGGAGGGGTGTTGTGTTCTTTGTATTCCCCCCCCCTTAATCCCCTATGCATATCCTGATCACCCATTAAGGGTGATTGCCCTTCACCATTGATCGCCCATTAAGGGTGATTGCCCTTCTCCATCTGCATACAGTTTCATGCCCGTTGCTGGTTGGCTAACGAGCAACAGGGTCTTGCCAGCCAATGGAATTGTGTGATTACAAGCCAGGGGAATCCCATAAAAGAGGGCTCCCCTGGCCCAGAGAGCGAGTCCGGATTTACTTTATGCCTTGCCAATAAACCAAGAGCTGACTGTCACTCGACTCGTGTCTTACTGCCTGCGCGATCTAACAAGTTCTATTTCTTTGTTCTCAAATAAGATGACCGATACAACTTATCTAAGCAATGCTTTTCTGCATTTGTTCAACTGAATGATTGCTATTACTATAAAATTCATTTTATGCCCATCTCTTTGAGGCTATTGGTTCATGAAGATTCTTCCCATTTCCTCCTCCTATCATTTCCTAACCTTTGCTCATAAATTATTTCTTAACAGTGGTGAAAACAACTTTACACAGTATGATTGTTTTGTGTAAGGAAATCTCATGAAACATATCTAATGGAAGAGAAAAGCTGTTGGTTATGAATTCAACTCGCCTGAAATATGTGGGTGATATAGCTGAACATTCTTTATCCTGTTTTCTCCTAATGTTCTGTAGTTATTAGGAAACATTGTGCTATGTACAGTAAATCTTATTTGGCCTTTTTCTAAAAATTTACATTGCTTTAAAATAAATAACTTGGAGAAAATGGTAATGTAACAACCCAAAGCAATTACAAATTACAATCAATAAAACAAGGATCACACTGTGACAGAAATCCTTCATTCCACTCAATGAAAGAAGCTTTAGTAAATGTCTGGAAAATCAATTTATTCCTGCAAGGAACTTTATTGCCAAAGGTCATGAGTGGGCAAAGGTCATGAGTGAGGTATGGCTGTGGAGTAATGCTATGGAGAGAGATTGCTAGGCCCATTGAACTTCTGTCCTACTGTAGGCAATAGTGTGGTTCAACCTTGTCCAACTATGATCTCCGAATGTGTTGAACTTCATCTCTCAGAATCCCCAGCCAGTTGAAACACATTGTTCTGTTTCCATCACTATTCATAATTGGTTCACGGTCTGAATGTATAGTTTACAATATACTATGAACTATTGGAAACTTTCTCTAAGGATTTTTTTTTGTATGGTTGGTTCATTGCAAGCTATGAACCTGACAAAGTAATGTTTTGAAACAACTCTGCTTCCTTCATTATTTGGCCTTCTGTGTTTTCTTCTTCCAAGTTGTAATGACAGTTTCTGTATAGCTTTATCTGGGGGAATTCATGAGCGTGTCTGCAGAATAACCTGGCTTCAGGACTATCCATTGAAGTTGATTGTTTGTTACATCTGAATCTTGGGGGATTAGCAAGGATGGTGCCATTGTGGCTTCCAGATTGCATATTGCATGTGTGATAAATAGTTTGATATCACACTAGTATTCTTGCATTGCCATTACAGATTTGCTGTTATGAGATCATTGCTAGTACCAAACAACATGATTGATAGAAATAGGAAACAAATCTCTGACACAAGTCAGTATTACCTTTATTTCTCCATAAC
>NW_015415343.1:0-1679 GCF_001527695.2 Protobothrops mucrosquamatus | reverse complement strand
CTCACTTACGGATGATTCCGGTCAGGGTCCAATGTTACTTGGACGACATCCTGATCCAGTCATTTTCCATCCAGTCCGCCAAGGCGGATCTAACATCGGTAGTGAGCGTGCTCCAGGACCATGGGTTCTCGGTAAACTTCCTCAAGAGTCACATGATCCCCACGACAAAACTGTTACATCTGGGAGCCATAATAGACACGTTGCAATGCAAGGTGTACTTATCTCAGGAACGCCGGGACAACCTGAGGAACTCAGTCCTCCAGGTACGCAGGGGACGCACAGCGTCCTTGCTCACTCTCTCCAAATTACTGGGTCAAATGATATCGACCATAGCCATTATCCCGTGGTCCAGACTCCACTCCAGGGAACTACAGCGGTTCCTGTTACCCTTTCAGAGGCAGAACCTCAGTGCCTCCAATCAAAGGGTGAGGATTCCCCCTCAGGTAGTGCGGTCTCTCGGATGGTGGCTGTCGCCAGCCACCCTCAAGGGGTCGCTGTTCAAAGAACCGGACCGGATACTGCTGACGACCGACGCCAGCCTGTTTGGCTGGGGTGCGCACCTTCGATCGCAGTGGGCACAGGGGCGTTGGTCTCATTCGGACCTCCGGCACGACATCAACTGGTTGGAGTTGCGGGCCATTCATTTAGCTCTCCGACATTTTCGTGCTCTGGTAAGGAGGCGACACGTCCTTGTCCTCACGGACAACGTAACTGCCAAGGCTCATGTGAACAGGCAGGGGGGCACCCGTTCATGGGCTCTATTGACCGAGTCACTGTTGCTGGGATCCTGGGCAGAACACAACCTGGCCTCCGTCAAGGCCGACCACATTTCGGGGAAGGAAAACACTCAAGCCAACAGGTTGAGCAGGGCCACCATAGACCACTCGGAATGGCGCCTCCATCCGACAGTGTTCGGGGAGATTTGTCACCGCTTCGGACGTCCACTAGTGGATCTCTTTGCGTCCCCGGTCAACACACAATTGAGCCGGTTCTTCTCCCGGTTCCCCTCTCAAGGGGCGGAACGGATCGATGCGCTTCGCTCCCCATGGCCCCCGGGACTCCTCTATGCCTTCCCGCCGCTTCCTCTGATTCCGGCGGTGATTCGCAAGGTTCTCCAGGAGGGTGCGGAGGTGCTTCTCATTGCTCCTTATTGGCCACGGAGACCCTGGTTCGCCGATCTTCTGAGCTTGTCCATCTCGAACCCATGGCGGATTCCCCCGGACAGAGTCTCGCTCAGTCAGGGGGCCATCCTCCATCAGGATCCCCAATGGCTCCAGTTAGCCGTTTGGCGATTGAGCAGTCTTGCTTGTCACGACAGCTCTGTTCCACAGGGGTGATCAATGTAATTCAAGCGTCCCGTCGCCCCTCCACTAATCGAATTTACGAGTCAACATGGAGGAGTTTCCAATCCTGGTGCTCCAGGAAGCAGTTGCCACTTGTTCAACTCACTGTTCCTCATATTTTGGAATATCTCCTGGAAGGTCTGGAGCGGAAACTAGCCCCGAACACATTACGCAGGCAGGTAGCTGCTCTGTCCACGGTTCTATCCTGTGACACTGTAGAGTCGTTAGGGCATCACCCATTGATTAAATCTTTCCTCAGGGGTGCGGCAAACACCAGGCCGCCTACGGTACATAGGTACCCGTCCTGGGACTTGCCGCGGGTACTTCTGGCCCTGA
>NW_015415342.1:0-1679 GCF_001527695.2 Protobothrops mucrosquamatus | reverse complement strand
TTGGGTATACACGGAGGAGATGGATTGTTTAAGTTTAGAGTTTGGAGTTAGAGATATTAATACTTGTTTACTTGTAGTTGAATGTTAGCCTAGGTTTGGTTTGGGAAGTCTGGGGGGTAGGGGGATGGGATAAATCATTGTGTAATACTTGTGATGTATTTTTCTTGTTTATGATAAAAACAATAAAATTTTATATTGAGAAAGAGAAGGACTAGGGGAGACATGATAGCAGTGTTCCAATATTTGAGGGGCTGTCACAGAGAGGAGGGGGTCAACCTATTTTCCAAAGCACCTGGAGGCCAGACAAGGAATAACAGATGGAAACTGATCAAGGAGAGATTCAACCTAGAAATAAGGAGAAATTTTCTGACAGTGAGAACAATCAACCAATGGAACAGTTTGCCTTCAGATATTGTGGGAGCTTCATCACTGGAAGAGACTGGACTGCCATCTGTCAGAAATGGTGTAAAGTCTTCTACTTGGGTGGAGGGGAGTTGGACTAGATGACCTACAAGGTCCCTTCCAACTCTGTTATTCTAATTATAATTATAATTCAAATCTCTGAAAAGTTTGACATCTACACTGATTTTTTTTACCTAACAATGTTTTGTGGGATAGAAGAAACAAAATGTTTATACTTCGCTGTAATAAGCTCATGTGGTTCTCGTGCTTACAGGTTTTTTTTTCCTTCCAGCATTTCTCCTTGGCTCCCCTGGTTCGGCCAGCAGTAGCAGCCAAGCACTCACAGTCTTCTGGAACATTTACTAACAGCGTACGTATCTGTCAATGATGCATGAATGAGAAGGTATTCAAGATGCAAACTGCTAATTCTTGCCATTACCAACTTAAACCTGCTATTTCATTGAATAGCTGTGCAAAGAAATTAAATAATGTGACGCTGCAAAGCAGGAATTTAAATATGACATCAAATAAGGTAAGAAAGGCTCAAGTGAAAATGATAACCCATTTAACTCCTGATTGGTAAGATCGCTAGGCTATAAAGCCCATCTTTCAGCATCAAGCTTGGTGATTGGTTGATTCTTAGCAGCCCATCTGGGGTCTTCTGCAGTGTTCCTCTGGCAACCATGTGGTCTATCCTGATAAGAGCTTTGTGCTTCCTCCAAGATAATCCAAGAGCTGTTTCTGGTTCTTATCAACCTGGTTCCTCTCCTCTACTCCATCCACTCAATTTAGACACATATATGTTAGCTTGGGCCCTATTTCTTTATTTGGTCAGTTCTAATTGTGCCATTACCTGCACATACATGTTGTAACAACCTCGCCTTCTTTATTTGGATAAGTTGAGCTATGCCATCATCTGAACTAATATGTAAACATGTTGTGCAACTATGCCCTGCAAGCCTATACATCTCACTGATTAAATTCAATCCAGTCCTGTATTTCTATCCATAGGAAATCTGATATGTATATAAGGATCTGCATTCCAGTTTGAAGAGATTATTGTCTGTTCCTTTTTTTCCACGTATCTTCCTTCTTTTCTTTCCTCTATTCCAACTCTTTCTAGGTGAAGGAATTACCTCTGATGACCTTGAAGTCTAGAGCCATTGGTGGCAGACGAAGCCTTGCTCACAGTTTATCACCCAACGCTGTGGCACCCAATTGTCAATCCCAGCTAAATAGTTCAATTTCCATGCACTCAGGTGTCCATCCCCTTTCTT
>NW_015415341.1:0-1679 GCF_001527695.2 Protobothrops mucrosquamatus | reverse complement strand
ATCGTATGGCATTATTGTTAATATGTTTGTCATCTGAAGTGGTGCTTCAGTGAAAAGAAAGGCGTATAGCAAATTATGTTTGCCACTTCATCAGACAGAAGTGGCAACAAAATCACAATTGCTCCACATGAGACTCAGAAAGTCCTCTAAATTGCACTATATTTTAATTGATCCATTTCAAGCTCACTTTTTCAAGTACGGTTAGTCCTCGACTTACAACAGTTCATTGAGTGACAATTCAGAGGTACAAAGGCCCTGAAAAAAGTGACTTATAACCATTTTTCACCACTTATGACCATTGCAACAACTCCATAGTCACCTGATCAAAATTCAGACGCTTGGCACCTGACTTGTACTTATGACAGTTGCAATGTCCTGGGGAGTCACGTGATCCCCTTCTGCGGCCTTCAGACAAGCAAAGTCAATGGGGAAGCCAGTTTCACTTAACAACTGTGTTACTAAGTTAACAACTGCAGTGATTCACATAACAACTGTGGCAAGAAAGGTCATAAAATGAGACAAAAGTCACTTAACAAAGATCTCTCTCAGAAACAGAATTGAAAATCAATTGTGATCATAGGTCAAAGACCACCTGTGCCCTTTTAAAAAAAATGAATAGAACGTGTGTGGTGAGAAATCAAAAGTACTGGAATATGATTGGCGGCAGTACAGAACAAACAAATCTAGGTGTCAAGAGCAGGAAATCAGGAGTCCAGGCTGTTCAAATGAATATATAGTTTTATCACAAGCTGAAGCACTCTACAAGAATGTATAATTAAGGAGAAACTTCGTGACAATGAGGACAATTAACCAGTGGAACAGCTTGCCTCCAGAAATCATGGGCACTCCATCACTGGAGATTTTTAAGAAGAAGCTAGACAGTCACTTGTCTGAAATGGTATAGGTTCTCCTACTTGAGCAGGGGGCTGGATTAGAAGACCTCCAAGATCCCTTCCAGCTCTATTCTATTCTGCATCCAGTTTTGGTCACCACGATGTAAAAAAATATGTTGAGACTCTAGAAAGAGTACAGAGAAGAGCAACAAAGATGATCAGGGGACTGGAGGCTAAAAACTAGACATGCAGAAATGAAGAAAAGGATGAGAGGGGGACATGATAGCAGTGTTCCAATATTTCAGGGGCTGCCCCAAAGAAAAGGGAGTCAAGCTATTCTCCAAAACACCTGAAGCCAGGACAAGAAGCAACAGATGGAAACTAACCAAAGAGAGAAGCAACCTAGAACTGAGGAGAACAATTAACCAGTGGAACAGCCTGCCTCCAGAAGCTCCAACATCGGACGTTTTTAAAAAGAGATTGGACAGCCATTTCTCTGAAATGGTATAGGGTTTCCTGCCTGAGCAGGGGGTTGGACTAGATGAGATTATTAGATTATTAGATCTCTTGTGGGTGCGAAGGAACTTGAGGCTGATGAGACATTTGACCCCTCCTTCAGGCTCAGCCTGATCATCTCCCACACTGGGTGTTTGCTGGGCCTTTTTGTGTGTCTGCGTGTGGTTGATCCACAGCAAACTATTCATATTTATTCAGATTATCAAAGAAAAAGAGAAAACAAAAAAATGCAAGAGAAAAAGAAACAGAAAGGTGAAGTTACGCAATGTGCAAGTGACTTCCCATCTTCTTTTCCACGGCTAATGACTTTTTTTATTCTCCTTCCTCTCT
>NW_015415340.1:0-1679 GCF_001527695.2 Protobothrops mucrosquamatus | reverse complement strand
GCCTCCAGAAGCGGTGAATGCTCCAACACTGGAAGTTTTTAAGAAGAGACTGGACAGCCATTTGTCTGAAATGGTATAGGGTTTCCTGCCTGAGCAGGGGGTTGGACTAGATGACCTTCAAGGTCCCTTCCAACTTTACTATTATTATTATTATTATTATTATTATTATTATTATTATTATTATTATTATTATTATTAAGTGGTAGTGGGGGAGGGGAATGAGCTGAACCGGTGGCAGCACTGCACAAGCCTGAGCGAGAGACGGCTGGAGCTGCAGGGCTGTCAGGGCTCAGCGGAAGCGCCAGGATCAGCGCTTCTTCGGGGCTGTCAGGGCTCAGTGGAAGCATCAGGATCAGCCCAGAAGAAGCGCCGATCCGCTGGAATGTTGCCTTATCTCCAGGGTCTTGTGATTTGCATTCAGATGCTTGGCAACTGATTCATATTTATGACGGTCACAGTGTCCCAGGGTCATGTGAAGTGACCAAAACCTGCTGCAACCACCCAGCAGACGGGGGGGAATAAAAACCAAACACCCCCCCACCCCACCCCCGCTGCCAATCCTCAACAGAAACGCTCACAACAATGGAAACCTCGGACAGGAGGAAGAGCGCGGCCGGGCGGGCGGGCAGGCGTCTTGCTCGGCTGTGGCTTGGGGGGCACTTTTTTCAGTGCCACTGTAAGTTCGAACAGTCACTAAGCGAACTGTTGTAAGTCGAGGACTATCTGTACTTTATCACTTTTTTTCTTTTTCTTTTTTTGTTTTGGTCCTCAAGTTTTTGACACCTTGCTAGGCGACGGGTGGTACTCGGATGTTGCCATATCCTAAAAGTGGTACAATGGGTGAAGAGGTTGAAAAGCCCTGCTTTAAAAGCCTTCTTCTGTCTACTGGCCTTTCCTACTGTGGAAACATGCCTCGTGCAGCGTATTTGCTTCTGCATCTGTGTGTCATTATTTTTAGATCATCCCTTCCGCAGGCTCTTCAGTCTTTTCCCCCTTAAGCTGACAGCATCTAGCGGAGTTGCAAAGGGTGTAAAACCTGAGTCCCACTCCATTGAGATCATAGTCAGATGACCCGCATGGAATGAAACCAAGCGCTCCCACTGCCTTGGGACAGTGAAGCCTACAGTCACTGAAATCAAATGGGAGGAAAAGTACTAGCTGAGGGTCCTTTAGTACTACCTGGTGCTTTTTTTGCTGGTGGTTAACCGCGTGGTGCCTAGTGTAGAGACTCTTGAAGGATTCAAAATCTAGGTCAGTTCTGATCCGGGCACCTTCAAGAGAGTAATGTGGCAATCCTTCTCAGCTTTTCTAGTTTTCCCCATCATCCTTGAAACTAAAAACTAATCGGCAGTTAGCCTAATTATTTTTCTTCCTGCCACTCATTGTGGATTTAAAATTTTGTCAGAAGCATGATTGAGCATTGTAAAAGAATAGTGAATGTTGTTCTTTTTCCACCTGTCTACAAATGTAAGGGGCTCCTTGTTCAGTGTTTGTGAGAGACAGGTATCTAAAGCTAGAGACAGCTCTAATTTCCTAGATCATTGTTTCTCAACCTGGGCAACCTTTAAGACATATGGACTTAAAAGTTGGCTGGAGAATTTTGGGAGTTGAAGTCCATACATCTTAAAGTTGCCCAGGTTGAAAAAGACTAAAATAAGAATAAGACTGAAAAAAAGACA
>NW_015415339.1:0-1679 GCF_001527695.2 Protobothrops mucrosquamatus | reverse complement strand
ACTCAGCCTTCTGTCCTTCCAAGGTTGGTAAAAAGAGGACCCAGATTGTTGGGGGCAATATGCTGGCATTGTAAATTGTTCAAAGTGCTGTAAAGCACTATGGGTAGTATATACGTCTTATTACTATTGCTATTTTAAAAAAAGATCAATATTCCTAATGGTAAGCTGAAGACAGAACTTTTCACAGCTTTCCTCCCCCTTCTTTGTTGGTGGCTCAAATCAGGAACGGCATGAAGAGGAGCAGTACATCTTTAAAAGTACTGGAATTTGAATGCATAAAGCATAAAAAGGTTCTTTAAAAGTTTAAGCCATAGGAATATCAGTTTCTCAAAAGTTCAATATCTTGCATTAAAACATTCCACTATGATCTTGAGAAATAACCCATTTCCCAGATCGTTCACCTTTTTGCCCTAATATAGTAACCAATTCTATAAATTGTGACTTGTTGAGATGTGTAAAGGTAAACTATGGGGCACAGAAGCGCTGCTTGAGCAGGGTCCATAAGATTATCTGGGACACTACACATCCTCTTCACGACCTGTTTTCCTTGTTATCTTCTGGGAGGAGGCTTTGTGGTATCCGAAGCAGAACATCCAGATTCAGCCAGAGTTTCATTCCATACAGCATTAACCTTGCGAACTCTCAAGCTTCCTCCTTCCATTATATATTCAAGATGGACAATATTTAATATTTATTTGCTAAGTATATGTAGGGATGTGGGTCTATACATATGTTGTTCATAGTATGTTTAGGTGTATGTCATGTATGTGTTTCACTTTGAGAGCAGGCAACTAAATTTCATTTTTGATGTGTGCCATTGTGCCCACAGTATAAAAATGACAATAAAGGTTATCTTATCTTATCTTATCTTACTTTATTCCTGTCTCCACAATGTATGATTACTGTTGTTGTTTCAGAGAGCCCTCTGCCTCCCAGTTGTGTTTCACTCAGTCCAGCTCAGAGCAGAGTTCTCAAACCCAGTTTTGCTTATTTGATACACAGATTTGTTGGGATATGGCTTGCTATAACAGGATCATGGTGAACTGAATTCTCCTTTACTTAAAGACTAGAAAGATTGGACTGGGAAGGTAATCAGTGACTGGAAAGATAATGAGAGTTGATTGTCTGGCATTCTCAGAGCTCAGCTAATGGCTAGCTTGAATTAACTGAAGGTACTCCTTGCAAACTCAACATCAAGTGGAAGATGGTGACAAAGTGTAGGGACCTATGTTGGTTTAATTTGAATTGTTACGAATTTGAGGGAACTTATGCATATTACCTATAGCAAAAAAAAACTGTACTAGGAGAAGCAATTTTAGTGTATGAATCAGTGAAATTTTTAAGATAGTATTACAACTTTGGACACATTGTAATTTAAAAACATCATTCACTGTTCTGTACATTCTTTCAAAGATTTTACAGTAAAAGAAGATTACAATAAACTGACATCAGAAGGACTTAACCTTCTAATGCATCCTAATCTATCTACCTATGACTTTTTAGCCTTTCTACCAAGAACTTCTGCTTTTACCCATCAATAGGAAAAATAAGCATTTTTCTTCCAAATTCCAGAAGTATAGAACATAACAAATATTGAAATACAAGGAGTAGCAGCTATGCTGTGCAGTTTTACACATGGGAAAGGTTTTAATGATAAATTCTTTCACTAAACCAATGAA
>NW_015415338.1:0-1679 GCF_001527695.2 Protobothrops mucrosquamatus | reverse complement strand
GCCAAGGTTGCCTACCCCTGTACTAGGCTAATAAATTGTGATTGTTGATATTGAAAGAATAAGCACAGAATTGCAGAACTAACTGAAGGAAGACACAGCTCCTAGGCATGAAGAGAACGAGTGGACAATCAATTAAATATGAGCTAGCAGTGTGCGGCAGCAGCCAAAAAAGCCAATCCAATCCTAAATTGCATTAAGAGAGAGATTGAATCAAGATCACGGGAGGTACCAGTATCACTCTATAAAGCCCGAGTAAGCCCACATCTAGAAAACTGCATCCAGTTTTGGTCACCACCCTATAAAAATCATGTTGAGTCTCTAGAAAGAGCAAAGAGCAACAAGGATGATTAGGGGCCTGGAGATTAAAATCTATGAAGAACGGTTACAAGAACTGGGCATGGCTAGTCTAGTGAAGAGAAGGACCAGGGGTGACATGATTGCAGTGTTCCAATATTTGAGGGACTGTCACAGAGAGGAGGGGGACAACCCAGAGAGGGACAACAGAGAGGAGGGGGACAGCCCAGACAAGGAGCTATGGATGGAAACTGATCAAGGAGAGATTTAACCTAGAAATAAGGAGAAATTTTCTGACAGTGAGAACAATCAAAGGAACAGCATGCCTTCAGAAGTTGTGGGAGCTTCATCACTGGAGGCTCTTAAAAAGAGACTAGATCTGTTGCTTGAGCAGAGGGTTGGACTAGATGTTGACAATTTTAAGGCATGTGGACTTCAACTCCCAGAATTCCACAACCAGCATTGCTGGTTGTGGAATTCTGGGAGTTGAAGTCCACATGCCTTAAAATTGTCAAGGTTGAGAAACACTGATCTGCAAGGTCATTTCCAATTCTTTTATTCTAAGTCTAAATTTAGTGAAGGAGGCTCAATATCCATAAAATACTACTTAGTAGGCACAAGACAACATTTACTGTGCCAAAAATACTTTGGAAACCCATTAGGTAATAGAAGCTCATCGTTATAGTTTTAAGATCCAGAATATATACAGTATAAGGATGTCCTTGAGAAGTTTCAAGCATCTACTGAGCTGCAATCTTAAAACAACAGCCAGTGAATCACTTCCACATCTGAAGTCTCACTCCCTGCCAACATAATCTCTTAATCTTTGATGTTCCCTCCATTAAACCATCCTATTCTGCCTTCACGTTATAATTACCATTTTTCTTCTTCTTCATAGTCATCATCTCATTATTCAGACAATTTAATTGTCTCAAAAAGTAGCCATTTCAAATGTGAAACAAAAAAAGGCAACTGTTTTTTTTCAATGTTAATTTTTCCACTGAAAAACCACCAAATACTGAGAGCTATGTCTTGCTACTTCCCTTTAAAAAAAAAAAGAACTGAAGGAGTTTCTAGATGAGATACACTTTGCAAGAGTTCTCTTTTCTTATTGCATTTTTACTAAAAATTTCCATTAAAGGGATCTTTTTGGTAACTGTTATTACGTGCTATGTAGGTATAGGGCAGGGGTAGGCAACCTTGGCTCTTTTATGACTCGTGGACTTCAACTCCCAGAATTCCTGAGCCAGCCATGCTGAGGGGAAAGGGAGAGGTTTCCAAGCTGAGCCATGCTGGCTCAGGAATTCTGGGAGTTGAAGTCCACGAGTCATGAGGGGGCCATAGTTCCCCCATGCTGGCTCAGGAATTCTGGGAATTGAAGTCCA
>NW_015415337.1:0-1679 GCF_001527695.2 Protobothrops mucrosquamatus | reverse complement strand
AGCAAGAAGTCACGATCAATTAAAAAATGTTTCATTTGGGACTGCTGGCAAGTTTTTTGTTTTAATTAGGCATAGGGAAAAAATGGTTCAGGGCATTCTTGTCTGTACAACTGTGCGTGAGAAAGGTAGGAGCTTAGCAGGAATTTCTCTGCGGCCAGCACTGTTTAACTCATTTTCTAGATTTAGTAACTGAGTCATCATAACTGCTGACAAAAGAGGCTGAATTAATGGAGACTTCATTGTTACACCTGACTTCTGGCCTTTATCTGTTTCTAGCAGGCACCTTCCAAAGATTTTCTCAGCATTATCTCAACATTAATACTAATTAAATATTTATATTTTTAATTTTTAAGATTTTTTTTTTGGTTTCGTTAACTGTCTCATTCTGACGTTTTGGGCTCCAAATGTCTCCTTATGAGAAGTATGCATTGAGAAAGACAGATTTCTTTTAAAACTTGTTAAAAGGTTAGAAGCAGAAGGATATTTTTGCCCATGCTTTAAACAAAGTGGTTATGAATAAAATATTTGTTTCTCTAGCAGTTTGGTCCTTGAAAGGAACCAAAAAAAAATATTCAATGTCTAACACAAGGACAAATTGTGGGAATGGCAAATTTGAATGTTATAAAATATTACAAAACAAAAAGAAAGGGTGAACTGTGGTAAAAAATATGCAAAGGAGAGTCAACTGGAGGGAATGCAGTGAGTGGGTGTATCTCATTAGTTTGTGGGCATGAAACTGACACTAGTCCTTCAGATTTTGTTGCTTCTTCTTGAAGCAGATCCAATATTTTTGTACCATGATGATGTGTAAATGTGGATTTGTTTATAGATCTGCCAATGAAAATATTTGCAAAAGTGCCTTTTCCTGGTATTGACTTCCCATCCTGTAAAGATCATGATCCCTGCCTTTAAAATTATTTCCTGTCTCTTGTCAACAACATGGACTCTTGCTTTGATCCCTGCTGGTGTTTTATCTTTTCTCCTTCCATAGTCTCATGTTTTCATCCAACCTCAGCTGCTCTTTGTCTTCCTAGCACCTGCTCTGGACTATTTGGGGTCTGCAGTAGCCATTCATAACCTGGCAGTCTTCAGATATGTTGTGAGTAGTGCTCCCATTTATCTCCAACAATTGTCCATGCCAGAAAGGACACCAGGTTAGGGAAATGCTGCATTATGTGGGGATTTTTCCCCCCTGTTCCATGCTTTTTTTGATCTACTTCTGCTTCACCTCCATCTTTTCCCCGCATTCCTGTTTCAGTAGCTGCTGACTTCTGCTCAATCTTACCTTCATCTCTGGCATTTGTTTCTTGATGTTAATAAAAAAGAATAGCGTTTGAGCCAACTCAAACTGGTTTAGAATAATTCCACTATCAAGCATCTTATTCTTGTTCAATGTTGTGCTGTCTCTATCTCATAGTATCATTGTGTATAAGGGTTGGAAGGGATCTGAGATATCATTTAATCCAACCTTTTGTCTAAGTCAGGCATGTCCAAAGTCCGGCCCGCGGGCCATTTGCGGCCCGCGGCCTGGTTTAATCCGGCCCTCGAACAGCCCTCCCTGCTCTATATAAATGCGGCCCTCCGGCAAGTCCCATGAGAGAGAGAGAGAGAGAGAGAGGCACTTGCACTTCTGTCTCTCTCTCTCTCTCTCTCTCATGGGACTTGCCCCCTCGCAGGGC
>NW_015415336.1:0-1679 GCF_001527695.2 Protobothrops mucrosquamatus | reverse complement strand
TTTCAGCAGTAACTGTTAATCCAGGAGGACACTTGGTTACAGGCCTCATCTTTCAAGGAGATTACCATGTAGTCCAGCATAATAATCAGAATGGATAGAATAAGATCCAGACCATCAAAGCTTCCAGGCATCTGGTCAAATGTTCCATATTTCCAGCTCTGTCTAGGATGGGGAGTTACAGAGTGGTACATTTAGTATATTGATAATACTTCATCCTATGTATGACATCTTCCAGTGATCTTATAGTAGATGTTAACAGTAGAAACACAAGATCCACAGAGAACAGAGTTAAATTTCCTTCAGTTCTACTGTTACTACTTTAGAATGTAACTACTGTAGAACAATGCCTCTTATCCCCAACATGCACAGTTGGTCCAGGACACGGGTCGGCCATTTGCAGAGAGAGACAGAGACAGAGAGAGGCACTTGCGCTTCCCTTCTCCCTCCCTCTCTCCCTCCCTCTCTCTCTCTCTCTCTCTCTCTCTCTCTCTCTCTCTCTGTGTGTGTGGCTGCGTCTCTGCAGGAGAGAGCCAGCCCAATAAGAATGTGTGTCAGCTTGTTGGAGAACAGCGTGAAACCAGCTTGCCAGATGAGCAGAAGATCGGAGAGAGAGGGGAGAGAGAGAGAGAGAGAGAAAGAGAGAGGGAGGGAGGGAGGGGAAAGAGAGAGGGAGGGAGAGGAGAGAAAGAGAGGAAGAAAGAGAGAGAGAGAGAGAGAGAGAGAGAGAGAGAGAGAACTCATGCACAGCACCCTCTATTTCTTTTTAATTAAACTCTTCAGTCAAGCCCCCCTCTGGCGCATGCGCACATGCACGTGAGAGTTTTGCGACTCCCAGTGTTTTCTGTGGGAAACAGGTCAAAGTGGCTCTTTGAGTGTTTATGGTTGCCAACCCCTGGTCCAGGACAATATCATGGTCAGTAGGGTCAAATACTGATAGAATATTTGTAGCTCAGGTTGAACTGTGGAGTCCTTGCTGCTCTCTGAGCTTGATGGTTTTCTTGTAGAAGTTTCATTACCAAACTAGGCAATATCATCAGTGATAGTAGGGAATGCAGTTTGCAGAGAGCACCGAGGACTCCAGAGAGTCAAATGCCATGAGACAATTAGTCAGGAACAATAATTGATAAGACCGTTAGTTCATCCACCAGAGTGGCCAATTCTGTTTCAATTCCATGCATATGCCTGTACTGTGTCTTAAAAGAATCTGGATAATCTGCTTCTTCTAGAGCACACTGAAGTTGAAGATGCATTACCTTGACAAGAACTTTCCCCAAAAAAGGAGAAGATTGGGGAGAAGATTATTATTATCTAATAAAGCTGGATTTTTTTAAAAAAAAGTCTCCTCAGAAGGGGGAGCACAGGACCTCCTTTAAAGCAGCCAGAATACTCCCTCCCCCAAAGAAGTACTAACAACCTCTTAGTTCTAGCACACACACTCAGCCACATAGAGGATCCAGGAAGGACAGTTTTATGCTGGATAGGACATGATAGCAGTGTTCCAATATCTCAGGGGCTGCCACAAAGAAGAGGGAGTCAAGCTATTCTCCAAGGCGCCTGAAGGCAGGACGAGAAGCAATGGGTGGAAACTGATCAAGGAGAGAAGCAACCTAGAACTAAGGAGAAACTTCCTGACAGTTAGAACAATTAACCAATGGAACAACCTGCCTCCAGAAGTGGTG
>NW_015415335.1:0-1679 GCF_001527695.2 Protobothrops mucrosquamatus | reverse complement strand
GAAGTCATGTAAAAACTCATACAGGGGAAAGAAATTACAAATGTTTAGACTGTGGGAGAGCATTTCCTCATTCATATTCCCTTAGAAACCACAGCCGAATCCATACAGGAGAGAAGTCCCATAAATGTTCGGAGTGCGATAAATGTTTTTCTCGGAAAGGTACTCTTGTGAGACATCAGAGAATCCACACTGGAGAGAAACCATATAAATGCCTGGAGTGTGGGAAATGTTTTGCCCACCCTTCATCACTTCGCATACACACCAGAAGTCACACAGGGGAGTCGCCTTACAAGTGTGCAGAGTGTGAGAAAACTTTTCATTGTAAATCTCAGCTAAAAAGGCATCAGAAAGTCCATAGTAGAGGGAAACCCCTTCAGTTGTGAGGAATGTGGAAAACATTTTTTGAAACGTCACATCTTATAATTCACCAGGAACTTCACACAGTCCCAGAAGAGAAATCCTACAGTGTTTTGGTGTGGGGAAACCTTCACAATGACGAAACCAGCATGGCAATTTTTTGTCCCAGTTTCTTGTGCTTTTTGTACACTAAAGCGTCTGCACAGGAGAGATTCCACAAATGCTTCAGCAGAAACCAAAATTTTATTTCTGATTTTTTTACTTTTCATTTTGGATATTAAGATTTTGGGGTCCAGAAGAGAAGAAGGAAACTCAGTTTAGACGCCTCAGATAATATGAGGTGATGGAAATTGCCTTGTGATTCCATTGCACCTAAAATGACAAGGAGATCCCATTTTCCTCTTGAATGTGTATTTACCTCCCAGGAAATAAATAAAAACATGCAATAAATATCCTACAGCACAGCAGACAGAAGCCTGGGGAAATGGGCATTTGCTGATAATTTTGTAGTAATTTTGAAAAACCTTTTTGTAAGGAACAAAAATGTTAATGGAAAAATTAATATTTTTCTGTTGGTTATTAGCTGGTTTTAAAATTAAGAGCTGAAAGACAAAGATGGCAAACTAAATATGAACGTGGGAGAGCAAATAAAATTGATGGGGAAAAAAGTCCCCAGACCCGACCGGCGTCGCCGTGTACCAGAACCGGAAGTCAGGGACCTCTCCTTGTTGACGCTTCCATCTCCTCTCTTCCTGTATCCTCTTTCCTTGCTCCCCCTTTGCTTTAGCAGCAGGTGGTCCCCGGTTGCTGAGCTTCTAGAATAGTGACAGCTGACTTCATGTGAACCTTTTGAGCTTCAGTAAAGACTCAAGCAACAAATCCCAGTCTGTTTCATTTCTATTTCATTTCAGTTTCATTTCTGCCCACCACAAAGGGCAAGGGGAGAAAAGGGGAGGGTGGCGCAGAGGTGTTGTAAATGGCATGGCTGTGTTGACAGAATGGGCCGTGTGGGTCCGTGTCTGTGTGTATGTTGGAAGGGCACGAACTAGCAAGCCCCTTCGGTGGGCAGAAGACTGCCAGCCCCTCATGAAATGGTGTGTGTGTGTGTGTGTGTGTGTCCCTGTCCTCTGCGATCGGGGACTGCAGGGAAAAATGTCAGGGAATTGCACAGCCAGTGTCCAAATGGAGGCAGAGATGTTGACACAAACATATAGTTTTATATAAATAAATATATTAATAGTAAATAAGATAATCAGGCAATCAGGAGCATATCAGGTAAATCAAGGCATCATGACGTAAATTACAGAGGGCACTCAAAGGAA
>NW_015415334.1:0-1679 GCF_001527695.2 Protobothrops mucrosquamatus | reverse complement strand
CCTCAAGACGTGGTTGTTCCAGCAAGCGGGACTGGCCTAGGGGATTTTATAGGGGTTTTAATTACTTTTAATTGGACACTGTCAAATATTTCGTTTTAATTAAATTTTAATTAGGTGTAATATGTATGTATGTTAGCTTTTTATCATTTGTCAGCCGCCCTGAGTCCGAAAGGAGAAGGGCGGGATATAAATGCAATTATAATAATAATAATAATAATAATAACTGTGGGGTCCTTGCTCTTCTCTGAGCTGGGTGGTTTTCTTGCAGACGTTTCATGACCCAACTAGGGAATACCATCAGTGCTAGAAGCGAGAGGGGTTTGCTCCTGCTTTTATATACTCCTGGCCTGCCCGACTGTCAGAGTTGGTGGGAATGTTCTTGCTTGTTTCTTGATCAGGCTGTTGTTTAGCACTGGTTTCATACAGCACCCCAACCGATACACCTGGCTTAAGAAAACACAATTCCTACTACCCTCGTGTAACGCTTTGTCCAGTTGTAAAGGTCCTGTGCACTGAATATGTAACCCCACCGTCTCTAAAACAACGTCTAGACCCCTGCAGCCCCCAAAGGGCTCTCAAGAGCTTACAAAGGAGAGCCAAGTAACGCAGAAGAATTGTGAAGAAAAATAACCCAAATCCTGCATCTCCGGTTTGCTGCTGTTGGTTTGGTCACCACTTAGAAAATGAGTTAGCCCAGTCATCAAGTTGGTTGTTTTGACTACAGTTGAATAAGGACAGCCTACTCCTGAGTAAAAGGCGCTCCAAACCCTGCAGTAGGCTTATGAGTAAGATTTGTGACTATGGAGTCCATAGATAAACCAGTTTGGGGTGGGAATTACATCTTCCCACCGGGCCGGCGAGTTGCGTCGGTCTTCCCATTTTAAAGAACAAATAACTGAGGCACAGAGCTCTTGGCCCTTCGCTAAGACCCACATTGGTTTGCCCAGCCTGTGAAGACACAAAACATCTAGGCAAAGTTAAAGCTAACTAGGTTTACCGTGCTGTGTGGATGCAACTCCTAGCTAACCTCTCAGCTCTAACTATAAAAAAGGTTTTATTTATTTCTTTACTTGTTAAACTTATTTGCCACCCGTCTCCCGGCAAGGTGTAGAGATTTTTATTTTTATTTTTTCATTAAAAGTTTAATAAAATTTTACAATATAAATCCCCCCCCCAAACCCAACCCTCCATCCCTCCCCCCACCCCCACTTCCCAGAGCCAATCACAGGATTAACAATAAAATAATCATAATCTAACTAACGTCAATCAACTATTAATCTAACAAATCTACAACTTCCTTTAACTCTCTTTTAAAACAAATATGCAATTATTAAATGCCATGATATTAACGTAATTTTAAATATCAACAATCAAAAGTTCATTCAAAAACCAGATGATATTTTTTGGTTCCATATTTCAACTCAATATAATCAATCCATCTTCTCCAAACCGATATATATCTTTCTTGTGAATAATCCTTCACATAAGCGGAAATCTTGGCCATTTCAGCTAAGTTTGAGACTTTAACTACCCAATCTTCTATAGTAGGTAGACCTTTCATTTTCCAATATTGAGCAATTAATAATCTTGCAGCCGTTATAAGATTTAACATCAACTCCATTTCTTTTGCATCCAAATCTTCCAAAATACCCAACAAAAATATCTGTGGTTTAAACTTT
>NW_015415333.1:0-1680 GCF_001527695.2 Protobothrops mucrosquamatus | reverse complement strand
TCACAGCATCTGCCTCTCCCAGCCCCTTGGAAAAGACTCGATAGGCAGATAAAAAAATACCAAATCCGGACCGAACATCTGGCTGACTATGCAACGAACTTTAATAATATTTCTTCCCTTCCTAACTACTTTTCCTCACATTCTTCTTTCTTCTACCCTCTTTCTTTAAAAATGTTTTCCTTAAACTTCTTTTTAACCTCTTTTCTCAGACGGCTTTTGCTTTGATGGATAAATAAGGGAGCAATCCATTTTCTGTTTGATGCAAGCTTTTAAAATTCAGATTCCTTGCTTGCTTCCGTCTCAGATGGGGAAAACAATCCAAGAATCAGATCATTGGCTGGGAGAGGAAAATTTTCTGCTTGATTAGAGAGAAAATCATTTGTAATTCAGGTCTGAATTCTCTGGTTTCTGGGTTTTTTTTTTCCTTTTAGGAACAGGAGTAGAGGGTGAATATCTTTATATCCTTCTTATACAAAAATCTTGCTTCTGTGTGGCTAGTCTAGAGAAAAGAAGGAATGGGGTGACATGATAGCAATGTTCCAATATCTCAGGGGTTGCCACAAAGAAGAGGGAGTTAAGCCATTCTCCAAAGCACCAGAAACAGTGCTTTTTTTTTTGTCATAGAATGCACTGGAACAGAGTTCCGGCACCTTTTTCGACAGATTTTCCAAGTTTTAAAAGTAACTTGAAAATTTGATGTTTGGTCCACGTGGACTTGAAGCGCCCTGTCGAGCGTAGCAGGTCGGCAGCAAAATCATTAAAATGGTGCATGCGGGCTGCTTGTGTGTCGGGTCCGATGCATGCATACTTCATCCGCACTGGTTGTGATAGCGCTGCTCAGCTTGTGGCACTGCTCAGCTTGTGATTGGTCATGTGGTCACGCGCGGAGTGCTTACTGCGGATGGCGACCGTTATGTTTCATTACACAACTGATGTGTGTGGGTGTGTGTACAGTGATTGACTATGTTCAAAAGGTAAATTTATGTTAAGGATTGAATATATAATTTTTTACATAAAAGATAAACAAGATGTGAGTTCCAGCACCTTTTTTCTTACAAAAAAGGCACTGACCAGAAGGCAGGACAAGAAGCAACGGATGGAAACTAATCAAGGAGAGAAGCTACCTGGAACTAAGGAGAAAATTCCTAACAGTGAGGATAATTAACCAGTGGAATGGCTTGCCACCAGAAGTTGTGCTTCATCACTGCAGGCTTTTAAGAAGAACATTTGTCAGAAATTGTAAATGGCCTTCTTCCTGAGCAGGGGGTTGGACTAGAAGCCCTCCAAGGTCCCTTCTATTCTGGCCAGTCAGAAAAAGGAAGACCGTTCTAGATTTTAGATCACCCCTTTATACAAAGGAGAATAGACAATGGGGAGGGGGAACCCTCTGTCTCTATTGTTGTATCTTGAGCAATCTAGAAAACATACACAGGCACATACCCTATTGTGTGGGAGGGGACAAAACACTTTGTCTCCATTGCTTTGCAACTTTTCATAGGTAAATTATTTTCGCAGCCATCCTCAAATTTGCATTTCTACATTTATGTCTCTCCGGCTTTGGTTTCCTGGCTGGGTCATTAGTAAACCCAGCCCCAAGGGCAGAGAGTCCCATTGCTCGTTGCTCGCTCTCTCTCTGCTGTAATCTCCTTTGTAAAGGAGAGGAGCACTCTGGAGATTTAA
>NW_015415332.1:0-1680 GCF_001527695.2 Protobothrops mucrosquamatus | reverse complement strand
GAAATTAGGTCCTAAAGTTGTAGGGCCCTTCCCTATCAAACGCATCATCAATCCTGTGATGGTTGAATTGGACTTGCCAAAGAACTTACGGAGTTTGCTCAAGCCAGAAGTCACTTCTAACCTTAGGCCTCCTGCGCCTCAGGCACCCACAACTATCATGGTTAAGGGTGAACAACACTTTGAGATTAAGGACATTTTGGACTCTCAAATACACCATGGGGTGACACAATATTTAGTAGCATGGAAGAATCTCCCTTCTGCTCAAAATGAGTGAGCATGTCAACGTTGCGACAAACTGAACTGAAGCCATTTTTCATTTTGTCTTCGTTGCCACAGTTTAGTTTAGAGATTTTAGATGAAGGAGGGGGAGGGGGAATGTTAAGTTTCTCAGTTAGCCATAACAATACTTCTGTGTGAGAATCAAGGTCAGTCCTGATAACAGTTTTGGCAGGCTGAAAAGCTGGGAGGAAAGCCCGCATTTTGAAATAATTGATGAATGTGATTTATGACAGCAATTTGGGGTGGGAATTGCAACTTGTTACTTTGTAGCCTGAGGGAGGGGATTTCAGTCTTGGGTTCACCTATGGAAGTGCCGATACTTTGTTTCCTAAATAAAATGTTCTTTAAGGAAGAAATCTTTGCCTTGAAGTTCTTTTAAATGGTTTCATCTATCGGAACCATGACAGGGTATACAAGAAACATGTTAGAGCCCCTAAACTTTTAAGATGTTTTCATTCTCAGTATCCCGATAAACCTAATTGATATGCCTGTATTGTTTGTTCCCCTTCCCTTTTTGTCTTTTAGGTGGATTTCCCATTCTTTTAGGGGGGCCATATGTCAGGTCCCCAAATCCTTATTGTCTTCCTACATATATACTCTTGTGCTTTTGTTTTGGGGCCTGCCATTCTGCTGGGGAATACCTGCTTTCGCTTGGGATAACTTTCGCTTTCTACTTTTCTTCTACTGCCTCTATCCATTTGAGAGAGGAATGTGTCTCCCTTATCAAGGAGACGGTTACAGAGAAACAAAACTGGAGAAGACCTTGAGATGTGTGCCAACTGTGGCAGTTACTCGCACATCGTGCCACCTGTGGATTGGCTGGATTTCAAATGGACATTATGACTTTGGTGGGAGGAGGAGTATTGCTGGTTTAACTATACCATTTAAGCGGGATTTTCCCCAGATCCCGCCTTGACTTCCCTACTGTCACTAACCCCTAATAAAAGTTTCCTTTTGAGACAATGCTTGTTTCAAGAATTCTGCTTTCCTGGGTGGTTAGCTGAGGTGGGTCCTTACAATGACTTATTATTTGGTGGTAAAACCCTTGTTGGCAATCACAGAGGTCAGACGTTTCTTGTAGTTGGCCACCAGGTTTTACACATCTCAGGAGGGATTTTGTCCCCCTCCTCTTTGCAGATCCTCTCCAAGTCATTAAGGTTTCGAGGCTGACGTTTGGCAGCTCAAACCTTCAGCTCCCTCCACAGATTTTCTGTGGGATTAAGTACTGGAGACTGGCTAGGCCACTCCAGGACCTTAATGTGCTTCTTCTTGAGCCACTCCTTTGTTGCCTTGGCCTTGTGTTTTGGGTCACTGTCGTGCTGGAATACCCATCCATGACCCATTTTCAATGGCCTGGGTGAGGGAAGGAGGTTCTCACCCAGGATTTGATGGTACATGGCC
>NW_015415331.1:0-1680 GCF_001527695.2 Protobothrops mucrosquamatus | reverse complement strand
CAGCTGGATGCATCCACAACTACAGATTCTAAATTTATTTTTTTTAGCTGTCGGAAAAGGAGGGAGGGAGGGAAGAAGGAAGGAAGAAAGTAAATTGTGTAGTCCATTTAGTCTGGGGTTTAGAATTACTGGCCATGAGATTTGTTTATTTATCAGATTTCTACACCGCCCGTCTCACCTTAGTGACTGGGGGGGGGGGTTTACAACAACACAATAAACAATATAAACACATGAATAAAAGCACAGGTTAAAAAAATTACAAATTAACAGTTAAAGAGATCTCTTTCCTAATATGTTTCTTCTTGGATTTCAATGTGATACAAATCCTTCGCCCTTCGTACATTTGGCAACAGATTTCTACATTGAGTTCAAGATGATGCACCTAAAAAGTTCATGGTGAATATGTAGGGCTGCACAATAGGCTTTCTAAGGCTGAACAGATTCTTTTGGCCATAATATCAAACTGTTGCCTGACTAAAGCGTTCTACAATAAAATCTAGACTTTCAAACATTTGCCTGAGCATATTAATTTCAAGTGTTGATGACATTTTGTAACATTTTAGTTCACAAAGTCCTAAGAATGCAGTTTAAATAAAGATTGTCTAACTTATGTAGTGGGCCTGCTGAAGGCATCAAATGTAATTCTTTCAAATGAACAGACTTTTTTTTTTCATCAGGTATTCATATTCCACCTTTCAACAAGTTTGGGTGACTTCTATTATTAAAAATAGACAAAACACATAGAAAATTGATAGTGACTGTGTTTAGATAGAAAAAGTGTTTACACACAGATGGATGCACACGTACACATCTGTGCGTATATGTGTGTGTGTGTGTGTGTGTGTGTACGCACACAGACCTCTCTCTATATGTATACACCTATATATATTTGTATACATATATACTGTACAGATATACACATGTACATACATATACAGTACACATACATATATATATATTTGGAGAAATAAAATTACTTATAGCTGAGATAAACAGAAGTCCCCCTGAAAAAAAAATTCTGCCATTGGTCACTAGAAAAGAACAGATAGAAAAGGGAATCCTCCTTCTAGAAGAATGCAAGGTCATATATGTGGCCAGGTGATCTTTCAACTGTCCTTGCCCCAAGAGAAAAATGATCAGCTCTGTCTACGTGAATTTTTGAGAACATTTTGATGTATCTGGGCTTTATCTAGGCTAATATTACTTGGCATTTGGAGCCCGAATGAGACTATATGCTCTCCAATTCCTTATAGGCATAGTCACATCTATTCTTTCGGCTTGTTCATTCATCCCAACAAATGTCCTTTATGTGGTTTACACTGACTCAGCCCATTTTTTAAAAAAATTGCTGACTTTAGCAATTGTTCAGGGGAAGTTGGGCCACAGTTTATTTTGCTTAGACAAATCCCTCTTTAAGATGGCATTTATATGATTGGTGTGGAGAAGATGGATAGATTATATTGAGAATAAATATGGAACTAAAAAGTTTCATTTGGTTTTTGAGTAAATTTTAGATTGTTAATGTAGTTGTTTTTTTTTTAATTAATAATAATGTTTAATATGTTTGTTTAGAAGAGAGCTAAAGGATGTTATGGAATTGTTAACTTAAGGGTGATATAATTTAAGACAGAGTATAATTATTGTATTGTTAACTCTGTGTGTGGCTCTGGGAAGTCGGGG
>NW_015415330.1:0-1680 GCF_001527695.2 Protobothrops mucrosquamatus | reverse complement strand
GGAATCGCTTTGTGCTAGCCACGATGGCGAGGGCCTCTTTGTCCAGCTGGCTGTAGTTTCGCTCAGCTGGGGACATAGTCTTGGAATAGTAGGCTATCGGTGCCTCTCTGCCGTTGGGTAGAACGTGGCTGAGGACGGCTCCGATGCCAAAAGGCGATGTGTCGCACGTGAGTTGGAGCGGGAGGGTGTCCGAGTGCTGGATTAGGACGCTGGATGACGTGAGCAGGTCCTTAACAGCTGCGAAAGCTCGTGCTTCCCTCTGGCCGCAGGTCCACGTGGTCGCCTTTCCCAAAAGTTGGTGGAGCGGCTCCGCTACTGTTGCCTTCTGTTTTAAAAAGACAGCATAGAAGTTTAAGAGTCCCAGAAACACCTGCAAGTCTGTTTTATTTTTTGGTGTGGGTGCTTGCTTTATGGCTTTTATTTTTTCGTCTGTGGGATGGATGCCCTGGCCATCGATCAAGAATTCCAAAAATTCTACCCTTGGGACCCCTAGTTTGCATTTGTCCCTTTTTACTTTCAATCCCCGGGCCTGAAACCGACTAAGGACTTGGCGCAGGAGATCCGATGTAAAAAAGATGTTAAGACTCTAGAAAGAGTACAGAGAAGAGCAACAAAGATGATTATGGGACTGGAGGCTAAAACATATAAGGAACAGTTGCTGGAATTGGGTATGTCTAGTTTAATGAAGAGAAGGACGAGGGGGGACATGATAGCAGTGTTCCAATATCTCAGGGGCTGCCACAAAGAAGAGGGAGTCAAGCTATTCTCCAAGGCGCCTGAAGGCAGGACAAGAAGCAACGGGTAGAAACTGATCAAGGAGAGAAGCAACTTAGAACTAAGGAGAAACTTCCTGAAAGTTAGAACAATTAACCAATGGAACAATCTGCCTCCAGAAGCAGTGAATGCTCCAACACTGGAAGTTTTTAAGAAGAGACTGGACAGCCATTTGTCTGAAATGGTATAGGACAGTGATGGTGAACCTTTTAGAGACCGAGTGCCTAGAAACTGGCCCCGGCCCCGCTCCACCCACTGCCCCACCCCCACGCCTACTCGCAGGCCCACTCACTATCTCCAGGGCCCGCTGCAGATCACCCAGGCAGCCCAGCAGCGCCATGGTGGCCACGCCCTCTGCCCGCACCCCACAGCATCAACTGTGCACAATGGGGCGTGAGGGCAGAGTCTTGTCTACGCTGCCTGGCTGCCATGTCCTTGGCTGCGCTGCTCCGCATGGGCCATGCTTGGGGGCAACTCTCCTCCAGGGGGCTGCTAGTGAGGGAGTCACAGGGGGAGGCAAGGCTGGGGCAACGGCACATGTGCCCACAGAGAGGGCTCCGAGTGCCACCTCTGGCACCTGTGCCATAGGTTCGCCACCACTGGAATAGGGTTTCGTGCCTGAGCAGGGGATTGGACTAGATGACCTCCAAGGTCCCTTCCAACTTATTAGTAGTAGTAGTAGTAGTAATAGTAGTAGTAGTAGTATGAGTATGAGTATGAGTATGAATATGAGTAACAAATAAATTAGAACAGAGGACCAGTTCTGTAGAGAGAGGTTTTTCCATAGACTGGAGAGGGGTTAGTGCACTGCCTGCATCCTATGCGTGTTTGGGATGGGGCTTCACTCATTTGCCTTGACCAGTTTCTGGCACACCATGGACCAGTGGTGGCCCATGGCCCAGAGGT
>NW_015415329.1:0-1680 GCF_001527695.2 Protobothrops mucrosquamatus | reverse complement strand
AACTTAGATGGAATTTTCCTCACATCGGGAGCCAGTTCCAAGTTGGAGACAAGGTGAAAGGATGAAGAGGCAGGATACTGGATTTTGGATTGCATCTGTTCTCTTGGCTCTAGGCATGGGGTCAGAAGCATTAAATAGCTTAAAATTAGAATTTCTCCTTCTGAACAATTTAAATACAGTCAAAATGCATGGGAAAGATAAGTGTATTGCCTATAATTATTGATATTCCAAAGACAAACATAATAATGCTTATACTTCCATGCTATTTCCCCCCTTTTTTTTACAAAAAAAATGTGCTCACCAATTTCTTTATTAGGATCTGACACACCAGTCTTCCCAAATCTCAGAGATAACAACAATCCAGTGACTGTATTTAAATTATATTTAAATTGTTCAGAAGGAGGAATTCTAATGTTAAGGTATTTGATGCTTTCCCCCCCATCATTTTGATAAATATTTGTTTTAGGACTAATATAACTGAAATGCAGTCTTCGTAGTGAAAACTGGTCTGCACAATTATTCTGCATGGATTGGAGCAGCAGTTACTGATGTAGGCAGTGACAACTATCTGGGATTGTCCAGGAGTGAAATGGTTTTGTTATTGTTGCTATATGGTAAGTGATAACACTGCAGGTGCTGGTATTTAAATACTTCTTTAATGCAGCAACATTGGAGCAGGAGGGGAAACGTAAAGGAGGAAGAGTGTCTCCAGAGCCACCTGTCCTGTTTGTTAATGCTTGAAGTGATAGATTTTCCTCTCCACCTAGTTTGAAGCAGGTAACGTGGTAACAGGAGCAAATTTTTCTCACTTACCTGCTCAGAACTGGGCCTTGCTACCTTGCTACTCTTTGTCCTCTGGGAATAACTTCAGGTTTGGATCTGGTTCATTCACTGAATATCTATTGCAGTATAAAGGATAGAACCTCACTCTCCAAATTCAGCTTTAGGTGATCAACACATATTTTCTTTTTGGAGCTGAATAGAGAAGCACCTTTTATCTGGAATGGATTACTGAGCTTTCTCATCTGACATTAAGGACATAATCCAGCTGCTTTTGTCTTGGAAAGAGTCTTCCTAGTATATCTGATTCTTGATCCACCTAAGTCAATTTCTGTGGCCAATCTAATTATTGGGATTATCTCAGTTCAGCAAGACACATAAGCATCAATAGATATTTAAACACTTGCCTAGAAGGCCAAGCATGCCCTCAAGTTTGTTAATGATTGGTGCTGTATGATTAATTTGTATGTTTAAAGTATATAAAGCACCTTTGAGACAATCTGATTCTTGATTACTTCAAAAATGGGCATGGGGTACTCTTGGCAGAAATATGGGAGTAGTTTAACATTAAGTTCTTTTGGGTTGTTTTCATTTTTCTCAATCTAGTCTATTGTCCAGGTATGCCCTGACAATCTCTCATCCAAGAATGAGTTAAACCTAATTTAACTTCTCAGTCCAGCCACTTTCAGCCAGATACTGAGTTTTTCAGAGATCCTGGAGCACTGGGGAACTACCAGAGGACTGGAAAAGAGCTGATGTAGTTCCCATCCTCAAAAAAGGAAAAAAAATGGACCCAGGAAATTACAGACCTATCAGCCTGACCTCAATACCTGGGAAGATCCTGGAAAAGATAATCAAACAACGAATCAACGAACACCTAGAGGCAAACAAAGTCATTAC
>NW_015415328.1:0-1680 GCF_001527695.2 Protobothrops mucrosquamatus | reverse complement strand
CCTTTTTTTCCTTTCCTTTTGTCTTCTCTTGTGAGCATCTGTTCCAGTTGGAAACAGGAAGTTGGAAACAGGAAGAAGAGCCTCAACCTAAATGAAGATCAAATAAAAAAATATGTTTTCTTGTTCTTCTAATGGCCCCACTTGCAAAATTCTTCGTAGCAAATCCAATTGTTATAAATGAACCCTTTGTGGCCAACCTCTTTGGCTTCTTCAGGTAAGTGTCGAAATAGGTTCTAGCTAACTGCTGGTTCTAACAAAGACTCTGTCAAGCAAAGCTTGGGCCAAGTGATTAGGATGGACCAGCTCTCGGTGAAGCTAATTCATGGCTCCTTTGCAAAAAGCCTTTAATAATTACCTAATAAATTAATAGGTCAGATCCTCAGTGGACTGGCTGCAGGTTCCCAAAGTCTTCAAGGACAAAGGCTGTGTAAAGAGACTCTACCCCAGAGCTAGCTTTGAGGGGCCCCCAACCCCGCCTCCAGATGGGGGTCCTACCCAGCCTCTCCTGGAAACCCGCAGACTGGCACCCAGGGAGCTTCTGAAAGACCAGGGAGGCCGAGGCTGCTCAGGCAAACATTTTATTGGAGAAGAGCATCTGATGGGTGAGGTTGGAAGGGTCACACCCCCATTTCCCCCCCAAGGCAGAAATCAGAGAAGCCTTGCTCTCTTCACCTCTCACTTGGTGCGGTAGAAGGTGCTGGAGCCAACCCTACAATGAAACAGGAGGGAGGGAAATGTCAAAATTCACGGTGGCATGATTGGTGTCCCTTCTCCAGGCTGAACATCATCATCATCATCATCATCACACACACACACACACACACACACAAACACACACCGTGTCATTCCCTGGGAGAATGAAAAGGGGGGCAAAGGAAATGGATGCTCTGGTTCTCAGGGATGGTGAGGGCCGTGTATGTCCCCAGCCAGGCATTGCAGGCCACGTCTGATGAAGGGAAGGACACTGACCCAGAGCAGGCTGGGCGAATTCTCCTCGGTCTTTGGGGGCCTCCCTTGAAGCAGCTCCATCCAGTTGTCCGAGAAGGTGTCCTCTTTGGAGGGGAGCAGAAGAGCTGCAGGCCTTGTGCTCAGGGAAGGCACCCGGGTGGCCCCTTTGCCCCATACAAATATGGGGGCTGTGCTGGGCTACTGCTCTCAGATTTGAGTAGAGCAATTAATGCCAACTCTGTTGCCAGCTGGCAGAAACCCAGACTGTGTTGCCACTCAAACCACATTTGTCAGTGAGAACGACCTGGGGAAGCTCCTCAAAAGCTTTGCTGTGTTTCTTTGTGGGGGGAGTGGCAGAACCGGAGTCTCCAGCCTCTCCCGCAGGAGCTGCTCAGCTCTGGGTGCGGAAACATCTCGAGAGAGGCAAACCCGTTTGGGGCGCCCTTTCAAGAGCCACTTTGGGTGGGGGTGGAAGAGAGAGAAAAAGAGATGTGTCCAGGGCCCCTTTAGTTAGGGGGCACAGCACTTCAGCCCCTGCGGTTCCTTACCTGGTCGCCCCCCAATCCTCTGCAGCGGATCCCACCTTCTCACGCAGCAGCCACGTTGTCCTCAGCTGCTCCTCTCCGTTCTTGTCCCTCAGATACTGGCCCGCAAAGACAGAGACGGCTTCTGAGGGAGGAGACTTTAGATACTGGCCCGCAAAGACGGAGGTGGATTCTGAGGGAGGAATCG
>NW_015415327.1:0-1680 GCF_001527695.2 Protobothrops mucrosquamatus | reverse complement strand
CCAAAAGAACAAGGACAGAGGAATAACCTCTGTCCCGGGCCCTCCAGAGATCATTAACCAACGCGACCAATGCCGTTTCCGTGCTGTATCCCGGCCTGAAGCCCGACTGGTATGGGTCCAGATAGACTGATTCATCCAGGTGCCGAGGGAATTGCCGCGCAACCACACTCTCAACAACCTTCGCCGCAAAGCGAAGGTTTAGTAGTAGTAATAGTAGTAGTAGTAGTATTGTTGCCAGACCACTGGATTTGGTATTAGTTCTCCAGTGCAAGTTGGAGTCCAGAAATGTTAACATTTACTCCAGGGTCTAAGTGACATAGCAATAACACTGGCTCCCATTATTCTAGGGGAATCAATGTTCCATTTATTAAAATGTTTGTTCACTCTCCACACTCTCTATTAAAGGCCACCCTGGTTAGCAGTGATTGATTACTGCATGCTTGAGTTGATGGATTTCCTGAAGTTGCCTGTATAGGTTGTCATTGACTCACTGGAGTTTGTTCTTCTGGAGGTTTTAAGTGAAGAAAGCAGCAGAAAACCTCCTATCTTCAATGCCTTTTGTTTGATTAGTAGAAAAGATACAACAAACACACCCTATTTGCTCTTTCAGTCTAGGCAGAAAAGTATGCCAGCAGCAGCCATGGAACCTTAGATACTTGAGAGGGTATGTTTCATAAAGAGGCACATCACATACTGTCTTTCAAATTGCAGCAGCTACAATTTCATTGCCTTCTCTATCCTTCTCGCTTTACATGTTCTTAGAAGAAAGAAGCTTCAGATCACGGTTCGGGTGTGAGTTCCCAGTCCTATTACTGCAGGATCAGATCTGGTCAAGGCATAAGAATTGTGCCTTGTGGTAAGAGGGGTTGTCAATAAATTTTATAAACAAACAAACAAACAAACAAACAAGCTTCATTGTAAGAAAACTGGGGCCTGGGTTGCCTGACTACAAGTGAATGATACTGAGCTGGCAGGAATAGCCAACACCCTAGATGATAGGCTCAAGATCCAGATGGATCTTGACAAATTTGAACATTGGCCCCTATCTAACAATATGAAAATCAATGTAGAGAAAAGTAAAGTGTTACACTTAGGCAAGAAAAAACAAAAGTACACATATAGATTGGGTGAAACCAGACTTAATAGCAGCAACTGTGAGAGGGATCTTGGAGTCTTAGTGGGCAATCAATTAAATATGAGCCAACAGTGTGTGGCAGCAGCCAAAAAAGCCAATGCAATCCTAAATTGCATTAACAAAGGGATTCAATCAAGATCATGTGAAGTACTAATACCACTCTATAAAGCCTTAGTAAGACCACATCTAGAATACTGCATCCAGTTTTGATCTCCACACTATTAAAAAGATGTTGAAACTCTAGAAAGAGTGCAGAGAAGAGCAACAAAGATGATAGGGGACTGGAGGCTAAAATATATGAAGAACGGTTACAGAAACTGGGCATGGCTAATCTAGTGAAGAGAAGGACTAGGGGAGACATGATAGCAGTGTTCTTATATTTGAGGGGCTGTCACAGAGAGGAGGGGGTCAACCTATTTTCCAAAGCACCTGAAGGCCAGACAAGGAATAACGGATGGAAATTGATCAAGGAGAGATTCAATCTAGAAATAAGGAGAAATTTTCTGACAGTGAGAACAATCAACCAATGGAACAGCTTGCCTTCA
>NW_015415326.1:0-1680 GCF_001527695.2 Protobothrops mucrosquamatus | reverse complement strand
TTTTTTTTACCCCAGAGTCTCCAAAAACATAAAATCTTATGTAGATGTGATAAACTTTTGGCCACCTATTTGATGACTCACAGTAGTTGTCCTTCCATGTAAACATCAGATTAACTGCCAGGAATCCAATTACTTTTCAAAGGACAAGATGGCATATAGAGTCATCTCTTTAGAGACTGGTGATAAGTGAATCAGCACAGAGCAGCAATAGTCATACAGGTCAACTTTGTGTCATAACCAATTCCAGCAGGGCTGTATGTATTTGTGAACATTAGAAGATTTGCTCATGTTTAAAAGGGCATCCAGTATAATCTCTTACCCAGAATAATTTGCTGCAGAAAGTTCCTTGCATTTATTGTCCTCTATATGGCTTGGGCCACAACTTTAAGAATTTTCTGAAGGCAGGTCTATCTTAGTTAAATATTTCAACACTTTTATCCCTACAAATGTAGACCATATTAGGATAAGAAACTTAGACTGTAGTTTAAAAAAAAATGAGGGAGAAGGAATAGCTTGATTGACAAGATAGGAAAGAGGCTTATAAAATGACAAATGACCCAGAAAAAGTAGAAATATAAAGTTATTTATCTTTTTCCTAACATTAGACATAGTATTCATCTAGTGAAATTAAATGGCAAATAAATTATGTGGTACAACCTGGAATTTAAAGGAAGGATTAGATAAATTTAGGGAGGAATGATTAACCATGATTAATTATGAGAGCTAAGTAGAATTTCCATATTAATTGGAATTTACAAATAACAAGAAATTGCTATTAACTTTACACTTTAAACATCTTGTGGTAAAATTCCAGAGGAATCTGTCTGATCCCAAATGAAAGAACAATAAAGAGAAGGGTGTATATTTAAAGGGAAAAACATGGAAGAGAAGTTGACCTTTAGCTGTGAAAGCCTATTTTGTATATACAGTAATAGAGATGTGTAAACTGATCACATTCAAATAGATTGGTGTAAAGTTCAGAGTAGTTTGTTTCAAAATCACTGATAGCATCCTGACCTCTTGACAATTTTGTAAGCATTTCTACTTGAGAACAGAGCCTTTTGAAACTGCAATGGAATTTATATACAATACATATAAATTCATAAGTGTGTGTATGTGTCTGTCTGTCTGTCTGTCTGTCTGTCTCTGTGTTGGGGGAGGAATGAGAAGTTTATTACCAAGAAGGTATAGGAGTATTAATTTTATTTATTTAAAACCAATCTTAGGCTAATATTATTGCAGATGGATAATGCTCTTCTTTTTAAACCATTTGTAACATTATTATTTGAAAGCTATTCTTTTTCACCAATGAGTTTGACTTAGTTCATTTAATCTATGATAGCAGCAATTCAAAATTCAGTGATAGTATCTATGAATCTGCAATGAAAAATAATTACTGTATATAATAATAATAATAATAATAATAATAATAATAATAATAATAATAATAATAATAATAATAATAATAATAATAATAATAATAGTAGTAGTAGTAGTAGTAGTAAAGTTGGAAGGGACCTTGAAGGTCATCTAGTCCAACCCCCTGCTCAGGCAGGAAACCCTGTACCATTTCGGACAAATGGCTGTCCAGTCTCTTCTTAAAAACTTCCAGTGTTGGAGCATTCACCGCTTCTGGAGGCAGGTTGTTCCACTGGTTAATTGTTCTCACTGTCAGGAAGT
>NW_015415325.1:0-1680 GCF_001527695.2 Protobothrops mucrosquamatus | reverse complement strand
GGGGAGAAACCAATTATTCTTAAAAGACTGAGATTTTTATAATGATGGGACTTTGAAACAATAGTGAGTTGACAGTCAAAAAAAAAAAAGCCAAAAAAGAGCAACAAAAGAACTTCAGGTGCAGAACTGAGTTTCATTTTTTTTATGGGGTTGGTTCTTATGATCTTTTGGAGAAGGCTGGTGGTGGAAATGGCGGAGCAAAGTCCCCCCCCCACTCTCTCTGGCCAGGTGCCTATCTCCAATGGCTCTCTTCCCTATCCCTCGCGGTTGTCACAGTGGCACAGCGCCCCTGGAAAAAGCAATATAATGGAAATGTTAGAAAAGAGTTGCTGATACCGTCTGTTTTGTCAGATCTTTTACCAAAATGTGTATTTGGGGATCTACTTCAAAATGTTTGAATGTAGGTTCTTCTGATTGATTTAAGTCAGGCTACAACCACGAATCCCAGACCTCAAACCAAAGACCCCATAGATGCATCTTAAATAGGGTAGGAGGAACACAATATCCTAATTAGATTGTCCTAACTTCAGCTGAAGAGTGCATATACATTCATCGTTACAGTATTAATTCAAAAGTATATGGTATTTCTTTGGTAAAATTAGTATAATTTATATTATAAGGAAGGAATTTAGAGAATTTATTGTACTGCATTTTTATAACACGTTAGAACAATAGATGCAACCAAACCACTTTGCTGGAAAGATGTATTATTTCAAGTCCCAATTATTCTGAAATAGTATATGGATTATTGTATTTTTATAAAGTGTATTATGTGCTTTTTGATAGCTGGAATGATTTAAAACTTTTGTTTTATTACTGTACCCCTTATGTGTATATACGTGTGAATCTAAAGATCTCAACTAGGCAATGTGTTTTAATGAATAAAAATATAAACAAACATTTTTCTATTACATCAAAGTGGTCTGATGAAAATGCTGATCAAAACTGAATTTTTCTTTTGAAATGTTTTCTGCTGCAGTGGACAGAGTGGCTCAGGGAAGAGTGAAGCTGTCAAAGTTATTATCTTATACTTGTCTAAGCTATACCAACAGCAAGAATGCCATGGAGGAAAGCAAGTATGATGGTCATATCATTATCATGATAGAACAATATGCAAATAATGATAGAAGAGCTCAGGGTTGAACTGTGGAGTCCTTGGTGCTCTCTGAGCTTGGTTGCTTTCTTGTAGACATTTCATTACAAAGCTAAGTAGCTGCCAAAAAAGCCAACACAGTGCTAGGCTGCGTTAACAGAGGGATAGAATCAAGATCACATGAAGTGTTAATACCACTTTACAATGCCTTGGTAAGGCCACACTTGGAATACTGCATCCAGTTTTGGTCACCACGGTGTAAAAAAGATGCTGAGACTCTAGAAAGAGTACAGAGAAGAGCAACAAAGATGATTAGGGGACTGGAGGCTAAAACGTATAAGGAAAGGCTGCTGGAATTGGGTATGTCTAGTTTAATGAAGAGAAGGATGAGGGGGGACATGATAGCAGTGTTCCAATATCTCAGGGGCTGCCACAAAGAAGAGGGAGTCAAGCTATTTTCCAAAGCACCTGAAGGCAGGACAAGAAGCAACGGGTGGAAACTAATCAAGGAGAGAAGCAACCTAGAACTAAGGAGAAACTTCCTGACAGTTAGAACAATTAACCAGTGGAACAACCTGCCTCCAGAA
>NW_015415324.1:0-1680 GCF_001527695.2 Protobothrops mucrosquamatus | reverse complement strand
TGCTGCGATGATTGTAAGAGCAAGGACCAGTTGTAAGTCACTTTTTTCAGTATCATTACCCTTCAAACAATCACTAAACAAATGATTGTTATTACTTGTAATAGGATTAAATACAGTGGTCCACCTCCTCTCTGACACTCAGCACTATAAGAATATTCCAACAGTTGTAAGTGCAAGGATCAGTTGTAAATCACTTTTTAGTGCCTTTGTATCTTGGAACAGTCGCTAAACAAAATGTCGTAAATTGAAGATTACCTTTAACAGCTTAATTATGATAAAGATTTGATTCCAAGTTGAGTTGCTGAAATTTCTTGAGTCAAGTTACAGCTGCCTAAAACTCACAGCCTGGAGACTATATCAAGTAGGCAAACATGAAGAAAGGAAACAATTCAGTGGCACATAAGAAACCGTTCCAATAACTAACTCCACTTTCACCATAAGTGAAACATTGAAAATAACTTTTCTGCTGTTAGGCAGCAAGCCGATTAGCGTGGATGGCACGTTCCATTTGGTGTCCCCTTCTTTGACTGGTGGAAATCCACCCATATGATCTTGGATGCCTGGGAATCAGTTCAAACCATTTCACCTGTGACCAGGATGTCCCATTTCTGAAAAACATACGGCTCTCTCGGATAATGCTAGCACGATCAGGCAATCAATTTTAATAATTAATAAAGATTGTGAGTTTTGGTACTTAAGAAATAATGGCATTCCTTCTTCCGTTGGAATTCCCTTATTCCTCCAATTTTGAGCATAAACCAATCTGGAAGCCGTTAGAATGTGTAGCATCAAATAGAGTACGCCTTTGTCATACTTATCATGTGCAGAGATGGACAGGCTTACAATGGCTATGAAAGATAAGACAGAACTGGAATATTTTGAAATCTGGGACAAATTTTACCGCTGGTATGAATCAAGGAGAACCGCTCGGATCTTAAGCTAACGATAGGATTGAAACATACATATAATGGTACATATAATTGTATATATAATTGTATTGTGTAGAAGAATGAGGTTTATATAGAGGTTAAGGATGATGTATTAAGTTTTTGTATCACAAGAAACAAATTGTTAGGAAAATTTACTCTGGAATGCCACGTATGTCCATTTTTGTTTTAATTGTATTATAAATAAAAAACTTTATATATATATAAAAAAAGAAATAATGGCATTCATCAACTGTTAGGTTTGTTCTTCACCACTCAGAGTCACTTGGGCAGCTATATAAATTGGACAAATAAATAAATAAATTCTATTTTAGCCATCATCCCTCCATGTGAAGGCAAATATATGTGTCCCAGGATAATATTGTGGTTATACCACACGGAGAATATCCCAAAGTACACACTCTTCTAGATAGACATTCTCTGAAGATGGGCTTCAGCACCTCTGGTCCCGGTGATTGACCCAGATTGGATCCTGCATCCCTCCATATGTTTATCTACTATCAAATTTCAAGTCTTCCTCAGAAATCTGCTACATTCAGAGCAAGATTTAATTCTCCGTTATTTCACAACTCCTTTCCCTTGAAGTTCTTCTAAGGAAATGTTTGTTCTACAAAATCGCATCTTGTTCAATACTTCTACAAGTTCTCACCGACTGATTTCCATTTCCCCGGAATTAATTCGCTCAGGCATTTAGCTGATTGTGTTTTTCTCCACCCTCCCTGAGATTAACCAT
>NW_015415323.1:0-1680 GCF_001527695.2 Protobothrops mucrosquamatus | reverse complement strand
ACAAATTCAGCTAGGTGGATTCAGTTCAGGGAATCTTTGTGGTTTCTTTTCAATTCAGCAGTTTAGGTCACTCTGCACAGCGACCCTAGCCTCAAGCTACATCTGGATCTCACCGTGTTAAAACTCAATCCTGAATGAATTTGACAATCGCTTCCCATCCGTTCCCTTCCTCGGGATTTGTCTCTTCTGCTTCTCTTGGTTGTTTTTTTTTAATTTTCCTTCCTTCCTTTCTTTCTCGGGGCAGTGCAGTGGGTCAGTGGTTAAGATGCTGGGCTTGTTGGCTGGAAAGCTGGCAACCCAGGTTTGAGACCCAAGCACTATATGTGATGGGGTGAGCTCCTGTCCTCACCTCAGCTCCTGCCAACTTAGCAGTTCAAAAACATGCAAATGCAAGTAGACACATACGTAGGTACCACTTTGGTGGGAAGGTAACAGCTCTCCATGCCATCATGCTGTCCAAATGACCATGGAAACGTCTTCGGACAGTGCTGGCTTAATGGCCTTGAAACGGAGATGAGCACCACCCCATATAGTTGGCAACGACTAGCTGAGTAACATCCGCAAAGAGACCTTTACCTTTTTTTGATTTGTCAAATGTTTCAGCTATGCAGGATTGTGTAGTTTTTTTTTTCCTGCCTGCCTTGCTTTTCAACACACTTCCCTTCCTGAAAAATATATAATTTTGTGTTTTGTTTTGTTTTAAAAAAAGCATCCTGCTTAATAACCCCAGGTTTCTTCTGGGAATTAAGTTGCATGGAGAATAATTGGAAAGCAACTTGAAAGAAGTAACAAATCAGGTTCATTACAGCCACATCTTAATGAAGTTCTTAATGACATATTAAATGTAGTCTCTTCAAGATTTGAGAGAAGCAGTCGTGAATTCATTACAAAGGATTGTATGGTCCATTATCCGGAAGGCTTAAGCCATTTAATCTGCCTCTGAATCATATTCTCATTGTTTTGAGGGAAAGGCCACCATTTGTAATAAGGGTGACAAAATGTTGCCTATTCTGGTTGGCCATATAACATTGCAAAAAAATCCACTCAGAGCCTCTGAGGGTTGGGATGTTCGTTTTACATTTAAATTGAAGAAAGCCCATCCATTTATTTGGAAAGGTAAATATATTCATTAAGATCAAAATGAAGATTTCGAGACCCAAATTAATTTCAAAATGCCCTTTAGTTTAAAAAGGAAAAAAAATAAAACCAGCAAAACATGATGGTAATTCTTACAAAAAGGCTTCTTTGTCAGCAGTTAATTTTGTGAAGTTGCTGCAGAGTGCCCTATTTCAATCCTCCCTAATCGCCTGAGAGCATCTCAGGAAGAAACCACATTTGGGCCTGTAAACCTGGAAAGTTGATTTGCCTCTGTTTTTGATAAGGAACAAAATCTTAATCTTCCCAAAGGGATCATGGAAATGTTCAGGGTTGGTTGGAACGTTTGGCGAACGAGTAAATGTGGGGGTCTTATGAAAAGCCAGTACATTCTTCATTATTGATGCATTCATCTCTGGAACTTACCTTTTTTCCTTCCTTCCTTCCTTCCTTCCTTCCTTCCTTCCTTCCTTCCTTCCTTCCTTCCTTCCTTCCTTCCTTCCTTCCTTCCTTCCTTCCCTCCCTCCCTTCCTTCCCTTCCTCTCTTCCTTCCTTCCTTCCTTCCTTCCTTCCTTCCTTCCTTCC
>NW_015415322.1:0-1680 GCF_001527695.2 Protobothrops mucrosquamatus | reverse complement strand
AGATAGATAGATAGATAGATAGATAGATAGATAGATAGATAGATAAAGAGAGAGAGAGAGAGACAGACAGAGAGAAAGAGAGAAAGAGAGAAAGAGAGAGAGAGAGAGAGAGAGAGAGAGAGAGACAGACAGACAGACAGACAGACAGACAGAGACAGACAGACAGACAGTCGTGGGATTCAGCCTGTTCGCACCACTTCGGCAGAACCAGGTAGCTAATTTTTTCTTGCCCAGGCCCAGAATGGACTTCCGGAAGTGGCATCCAGGTAGAGAACCGGTTGTTCACCTATTTGAATCCCACCACTGGCTCTATACTGTATGTGTTACTTGCCTTGAGCCTTCCATAAAGGTAATTCTATTCCCTGATAGGCTGGCCCAGGAGTCAAATCAATTCCTGTGTATCTTTAAAAGAACCGACAGTGCTAAATAAAAATGCCAATAGCGTCGATCTATTCAAAATTTACAGATGAGCCTACATTGGCTTTTCAATAATTCATAAAGCCTTGCTGTTATTAATGTCTTTACTTCGCTTTTTAAAAAGAGCCCTCGGTCCTCTTCTTTGATTTATCCGTAACGGGGAAAGGGAAGGCAAAAAAAGGGATGTATCTGCGCTGGGTCGACAGAGTCTGGACAGCCGTTTGTCTGAAATGGTATAGGGTTTCCTGCCTGAGCAGGGGGTTGGACTAGATGACCTCCAGGGTCCCTTCCAACTTTTTATTATTATTATTATTATTATTATTATTATTATTATTATTATTATTATTATTATTATTATTATTATTATTATTATTATTATTATTATTATTACTACTACTACTACTACTACTACTAATATTATTATTATTATTAAAATAAATAAACTAAATTAAAACAAAATTGCTATTAGAGAATCAGAGTAAGTGTGCGGTGGACAGAAGCCTCGGATGAAATCTTCTGCATTTCCCCCTTTTTCTCTTACTTTTTAAGCTAAAAAGATAATATCAAACCTTAGATCATTTCAGTCCATTGGACATCAAGCAAACAATTCAAAAAGTACATTCTTAGTCAATTTAATATATATCTTCCATTAATCGCCCATTTCTCTTACATCTCGCTCATAATCTTACTCCTTGTCCGGCCTTCAGGTGCTTTGGAAAACAGCTTGACTCCCTCTTCTTTGGGGCAAGCCCCTGAGATACTGGAAGACTGCTATCGTGTCCCCCCTCAAGGACATACCCAATTCCAGCAACCGTTCCTTGTAAGTTTTAGCCTCCAGTCCCCTGATCATCTCAGTTGCTCTTCTCTGCACTTTTTCTGGAGTCTCAGCATCTTTTTTACATCGTGGTGACCAAAACTAGATGCAGTATTCCAAGTGTGGCCTTACCAAGGCATTGTAAAATGGTATTAACCCTTCACATGATCTTGATTCTATCCCTCTGTTAATGCAGCCTAGAACTGTGTTGGCTTTTTTGGCTGCTGCAGCACACGGCTGGCTCCTGTTTAAATAATAATAATAATAATAATAATAATAATAATAATAATAATAATAATAATAATAATAATAATAATAATAATAATAATAATAATAATAATAATAATAATAATAAAGTTGGAAGGGACCTTGGAGGTCATCGAGTCCAACCCCCTGCCCAGGCAGGAACCCTACACCATTTCAGACAAACAGCTGTCCAGTCTCTTCTT
>NW_015415321.1:0-1680 GCF_001527695.2 Protobothrops mucrosquamatus | reverse complement strand
AAACACCTCCCTTCGACCAGTCCGCTCCCACAGAGAGGGCCTCCTTAGAGTGCTGTCGGCCAGACAATGCCAGCTGGCGACCCCCAGGGGGAGAGCCTTCTCTGTGGCAGCTCCTGCCCTCTGGAATGACCTACCCCCCGACCTACGTACAGTTGCGGACCTGCGCCTTTTTCGCCGAGCCCTGAAGGCCCATCTATTCTGTGCAGCCGGCCTGGCGTAGTTTGATTATGTTTTAGTGGGGGTTTTGTATGGGGTACTTTTAGAGCAGGCCTGTTATTTAATTTGATTTTAGAACAGAAATTTGTGTATATTTATTGTGTTTTTTATTATCGCCTGTTCACCGCCCTGAGTCCCATAAGGGAGATAGGGCGGTATATAAATTCAATAAATAATAATAATAATAATAATAATAATAATAATAATAATAATAATAATAATAATAATAACAACAACGAGTAGACACAAACGTTTGAAAAAACCCGGGAATGAATTCCTTTAACTTAAGAATATGTCGGCTTCTTAGTCTGAAAGCTGGTCCTGAGTGTGGCACTTTGGGTATTTGAAGGTGTCTGTGACCCCTCTTGGTTCTTCTGGGTCCTGTCCCCTCTGATTTTATTCCTTCTTTTAAAAGACTGAGATTTTCACAAGTTATTTAATTAAAGTAAACTTCTGTTTCCACTAATGCTTCTGGAGAAACAGAAATGATGGGCAGCTGTAACACACCAGAATGGATTTGTTAAGAATATGACTTCCGGTGGCTGGACGACGGCCGATGGAGGCTTTTTGTTAGCCTCCCGTCTGGGACTGCATTAAAGCTGCCAAAACAGCGTGCATCAGCTGTTTGGCGGCTTGAGCTTTCTCTCCGGGAGAAGGAGAGAGGGTGAGTTCTACTCTGAGTAGAAGTAGAGTTCCCTAGTCCCCCCAGGAGTTTTCCAGGGGGACGAAGGTGGAACTCCTCCGGAGCTCAGAGCTTTCTCCGCAGCTCAGGATGTCTTCGTTTTGCAGCGAAGCCAGACGTCGTCTCCACCTCTGATATTTATTGAGAATTCTAATCGTGAGTAAACTTATCAACAGACAGAACTGACCAGGAAAACTGGACTTTGATTGATAAAAAGACTTTAACTCAGAAGATTTAAAGGCATCTTTCTCAATTGTTACAATTAACTTGAGAAGAAAATGGCTGCGGGTGAGCCGTTTCTTTGTTTCAAAGGAAAACTTTCACTTCTCTTCCAGTTGTGGATTGATACATTGTAAAGACTTTTTTGAATTTTTTTTTTTGAATGCAAGGAAAGTTTGGCTAAATACCTGCTGTTGTGGATTAATATATTATAAAGACTCTTTTAAATTCAAGGAAAGTTTGGTTAAGTACCTGCTGGTTTTTTTTTCTGTTTTGGATTATACTCAGAGTGTTTGCAGAATGGCTTCTAAATGTACTGGAACTTCTGCAGTACCTAAAACAGCTATTTCTTCCCCAGTTGTGAAAATCACACAACAGAAACCTAAAACTCCTCCACCTTCGCCCCCCCTCTATTACACTTAAAGAATTACAGGAATCTTTGGCACAAGTTTCCAAGCAAATAGTACAACAAATAAGAATGGAAACAGAAGAGCTTCTTAGCAAGAAAAATGATGAATTGTGTGAGAATATGTCACAAATTTTTCAAGGTTTTGCAGCTCATG
>NW_015415320.1:0-1680 GCF_001527695.2 Protobothrops mucrosquamatus | reverse complement strand
TTTGTTCATCTTATTTCAGCTTCTCATATCTTCTTTTTGCTTGGTGTAACATTGTTTTTCAAAACCCATCCTTCTCTTTGTCAGAGCAAAAATGGGGAAAGTCAGTTCTCCCTAAACAGGGATTATAGGAAGATAGGGCTATAAGGCTGACTGCATAGTCTTCAGTATTGTTAAGTCCGGAGAATAATGGTGCTTGAGATGATGCATTTCTAACAAGTCTTTATTCTCTGCTTCCAATCTACGAACAACGACAAGCCCAGAGGCGCGCAAGCCTCTATATATACCCTCCGATCCCCGGGCAATTCCAACCAATCACAAGGCAGTCCTTTCCCACCTTGCGCATGCGCGCAAGGCCGGCGCCGCTCAGTCTGGTCCCGGGCAGCTTTTGCAATTGCCCGGGACTCTTGCAACTTCCCGCACCTGCTTTTGCAGGCACGGGACACAACAAGTATTAAAGAAGAAATGTTGCCCTCTGGAACTTATCTTATTAACTGTTTCTCCTTGGGGATCCTCTCCTCCCTCCTCCTTGTTAACATAGCCACTGCCTTAGGTTAGTGGTGTGCAGACGACATTCCCATTATGCAATGAAGCTCCTTTAGAATTCCAAATAAACATTAAATCACACGCAATAACATCTGTATGTGCTTCTAGTTCAGTGTTTCTCAACCTTGACAATTTTAAGGCATGTGGACTTCAACTCCCACAGTATTGCTGGCTGTGGAATTCTGGGAGTTGAAGTCCACATGCCTTAAAATTGTCAAGGTTGAGAAACACTGTCTAGTTTAATACTGTCACCATGACTGAGGCCAAATTCAGGATGTGTTTTCAGGAAAGTGTTAATTTCAAAGAGCATTTTTTTAAAGGGAGGGGGATTATAAATGCTCTAAATAGATTTGTCTTCAAAAATTTATGCTTACAGTCAGCCCTTTGAGGAAGACCAGACTAGGAAATCAAGCCAATAAATACCATAGTGCTTTTATTATAAATGTTACCGCAACAGAATCTTAACAATCTGAATGCACCTCACCTTCAGCTCCCCTTTATTTTCAAGAGAACTAGGAAAGGTCAAGCCTGAGATGCTCCCTCAAATTATATTCGGCCTCAGACTCAAATGTCTTTTGTTTGACCATTCTCTTGGTAGCGGCTCTGCTTCTGTTCCTCACGGTTCTTCTCACTGCCCATTACATTACTGGATAATGAATATAAATTGCACAACATTTGTTTTATTTTAAGAAAAAAGAAAAGCATCATTTTAATGTCCTGTATTCCATAGTAAAGCTGTAGCTACATGTTGCCAGAGGATTCTCCCACAGCAGATATTTAGTATCCTAATTCTAACCTTAACATGTAATAACTGTTAATGTTGTGTTGATGAAGAATGCCATTCTTCAGAGGTTCTGTTCACAATCAGAGTAGTGACATTGTGTCTAAAGCTTTGGTTACTCTGCATACTGTTTCATGGTTTTCCTTTCCTATTGCGTTAACGTTGCACTGCGACTTTTAGATGTACAGGTCAGATTCAGAATAGAGCTGGAAGGGACCTTGGAGGTCTTCTAGTTCAACCCCCAGCTCAAGCAGGAGATCCTATGCTATTTCAGACAAGTGGCTGTCCAGTCTCTTCTTAAAACCCTCCAGTGATGAAGCACCCACAACCTCTGGGGGCAAGCTGTTCCACTGGTT
>NW_015415319.1:0-1680 GCF_001527695.2 Protobothrops mucrosquamatus | reverse complement strand
ACATATCGGAGCTTTTTCGCTATTGCCAACAATGGGGGTGGGGGTGGTTTCCCAATGATGTGTCTGGCTCGCGGGCTGGCAGTTTGACACCCCTGACCTATACTATACCTGTGCATTTGGTTTTTCTTGCCTAAATGTAGAACCTTACTTTTTTCAAAATTGAATTTCATTTTGTTAGATAGACCCCAATGTTTAAGTCTGTCCAGATTCTCCTGTATCTTAAGCCAATCTTCTGGAGTATTGGCTATTCCTGCCAGCTTGGTGTCGTCTGCAAATTTGATGAATTCCCCATCTATCCCCTCGTCCAAATAGTTGATGAAGATGTTGAAGACCACTGGACCCAGGACAGAGTCCTGGGGCACCCCACTACACACTTCCCTCCATGTAGATGCAGTTCATTGAGGACCACATGCTGAGTACAGCCGGTCAGCCAGCTATGAATACATCTGGTGGTAATGCTGTCTAACCCACATTTTTCTATCTTGTGAAGTAGTAGGTTATGATCTACTTTATCAAATGCCTTATTGAAGTCCAAGTAAATTATATCCACAGCATTCCTCTGGTCCACTAATTTTGTTACTTGGTTATAGAATGCAATAAGATTTGTCTGGCATGATCTGTTTTTGACAAACCCTTGTTGGCTTTTAGTAATGACTTTGTTTGCCTGTAGGTGTTCGCTGATTCATTGTTTGATTATCTTTTCCAGAATCTTCCCAGGTATTGATAGGTCTGTAGTTTCCTGGATCTATTTTTTTTCCCTTTTTTGAAGATGGGAACTACATCAGCTATTTTCCAGTCCTCTGGTAGTTAGCCAGTGCTCCAGGATCTTTGCAAAATATAGTTCAGTGTTTCTGAGATCACATCTGCCAGTTCCTTGAGAACCTTGGGGTGTAATCCATCTGGTCCTGGTGTTTTGAACTCGTTTAGGCTGGACAGATCCTCACTTATCATTTTCTTGCCTATCTTGTGTTTCTAATCTGTTTTTTATGGTACTGTTTTTGAAAGGTTGGACTGCTTTTTCCCTTTGTGTAAAGACAGATAAAAAAATGAGTTAAATAGTTCTGCTTTCTCCCTGTTGCTTGTCATCTTCTTGCCACTTTCCCCAACTAATGGACCAATCGTTTCCTTCACTTTTTTTCTTGTTTTTTACATGTTGAAAGAAGCTTTTTTTGTTATTTTTGACTTTGGTTGCAAGCCTTAGTTCATTTTGAGCCTTAGCTTTCCTCACTTCATCTTTGCAGGCATAGGCTATTTGCTGATGTTCTGCCTTAGTTATGTGCCCCTCTTTCCACTTTTTATATTTGTCCTTTTTATTTTTCAATTTATCAGAGAGTTCTTTATGCAGCCATGCTGGTTTCTTTTGAGAGCTGTTATTTTTACTTCTTTGTTGGTATTGTGTTAGACTGGGCTTTTATTATCTCACTTTTCAAAATTTCCCAAGCTTCTTTTCCCCTTAAGGATTCTCATCCATAGAATCCTTCCTAAGCTCTAAGTTTATTGAAATTAGCTCTCTTAAAATCCAAGAGTCTAGTTTGACTGTGTTCTATTGCTTGTGCTTCTATAATGTTGAATTCCAATATTGCATGATCACTTCCCCCCAAGGTTCCTGTGGCTTCAACAGCTTCTATCATTTCATCTCTGTTAGTGAGGATTAGATACAATATGACTAATTCCCTAGTT
>NW_015415318.1:0-1680 GCF_001527695.2 Protobothrops mucrosquamatus | reverse complement strand
ATTAGGCTCTTCTCCAGTGAGTCCTTCCTTCTCATTAGGTGGCCAAAGTACTTGAGTTTCAACTTCAGGATCTGGCCTTCTAAAGAGCAGTCAGGGTTGATCTCCTCTAGGACTGACCGGTTTGATCGCCTTGCAGTCCAGGGGACTCGCAGGAGTCTTCTCCAGCACCATAGTTCAAAGGCCTCAATTCTTTGGTGCTGAGCCTTTCTTATGGTCCAACTTTCACAGCCATACATTGCAACTGGGAAAACCATGGCCTTGACTATACATACTTTTGTTGGCAGGGTGATGTCTCTGCTTTTTAGTATGCTGTCTAGATTTGCCATAGCTTTCCTCCCCAGGAGCAAGCGTCTTTTAATTTCTTGGCTGCAGTCCCCATCTGTGGTGATCTTGGAGCCCAGATAATGTAACCAGAGGGTGATAAAAGATGGAGGTTAGTTTGATGTTTTACCTAGCAGCTTTTGGTTCACCCTAACAAGAAAAATCAATTCTCCTTTTAGTTCTGGAACCTTTAGTTCTGGAATTTCAATTTCATACAATGAGAGGAAAAATGTTTAGAAGATTTGCAGAAAGGAAGTGGTGCGTGTGGTGGTGGAGGAGGAGGAGAGAGTGGGAGGAACAAAGAAAGAAAACAGAATACTGTCGAAATACTTATCAGGTTCCATAACATAATCCAGACAAATGTAGTACATTTTGATCCACGTGACTAACATGGCATTCCTGGGTAGAATACCAGGTAACCAAGCTAATGAAGCAGTAAGATCATTTGAGAATATTGAGGATAAGAGTCATTTAGAAAAATAGAAAACTGATGGCAGGAAACGATTTAGTGGTCCATCAAGTCTTTGTCTGTGAATCCTCTGCCTTCCATCACCACCCACAAATATTTCTTGGACAATCATGCCTGGAAATCTGTGGAGGATTATTCATACTGGTGTGTCTTGTCAAAAACAAAATTGCAAAATTCAGTTTAGTGGTTGCTTTATCAGAAACCCAAGCTTGTTAAGATATTCTGAAGTCAGAATACAAGGAAGGGAGGGAGGGAGGAAGGGAAGGAGGAAGGGAGGTAGGGAGGGGAAAAGAAAGAAAGAAAGAAAGAAAGAAAGAGGAAGGAAGGAAGGAAGGAAGGAAGGAAGGAAGGAAGGAAGGAAGGAAGGAAGGAAGGAGGGAGGGAGGGAGGGAGAAAGAAGGAAGGAAGAAGGAAGGGAGGGAGGGGAAAACAGAAAGAAAGAAAAAAGAAAGAAAGAAAGAAAGAAAGAAAGAAAGAAAGAGGAAGGAAGGAAGGAAGGAAGGAAGGAAGGAAGAAGGAAGAAGGGAGGGAGGGAGGGGAAAAGAGAGAAAGGAAGGAAGGAAGGAAGGAAGAAAGAAAGAAAGAAAGAAAGAAAGAAAGAAAGAAAGAAAGAAAGAAAGAAAGAAAGAAAGAAAGAAATTCTTGAGGCCAAAGTGGCAAGGTTTGTAGCAGAAATAATGTAGGAAATAGCAAAAGGGATGTCTTGAGGAATAAGCACTGTACAGTGTCAAAATAAATCACCAAGACCAGATGGCATTCATTTGATATTCCTGAAGGAACTACAGCTTTAAGTGCCTAAACTACAAAAAGTCCAATATATAATGGATCATTAACTATTGCAGCACCTGTTCTGGGGGACAAGTGCATTTTGTGTTCCAAAAGGGGGGGGG
>NW_015415317.1:0-1680 GCF_001527695.2 Protobothrops mucrosquamatus | reverse complement strand
TGCATCTACATGGAGGGAAGTGTGTAGTGGGGTGCCCCAGGGCTCTGTTCTAGGCCCAGTGCTCTTCAACATCTTCATCAATGATTTGGACGAGGGGATAGATGGGGAACTCATCAAATTTGCGGATGACACCAAGCTGGCAGGAATAGCCAACACTCCAGAAGACAGGCTTAAGATACAGGAGGACCTGGACAGACTTAAACTCTGGGTACTATCTAACAAAATGAAATTCAGTGGTGAAAAAAGTAAGGTTCTACATTTAGGCAAGAAAAACCAAATGTACAGGTATAGTATAGGGGGTACCTTGCTCAATAGTAGTAACTGTGAGAGGGATCTCGGAGTCCTAGTGGACAATCACTTAAATATGAGCCAGCAGTGTGCTGCAGTTGCCAAAAAAGCCAACACAGTGCTGGGCTGCATTAACAGAGGGATAGAATCAAGATCACGTGAAGTATTAATACCACTTTACAATGCCTTGGTAATACTGCATCCAGTTTTGGTCACCACGAAGTAAAAAAGATGCTGAGACTCTAGAAAGAGTACAGAGAAGAGCAACAAAGATGATTAAGGGATTGGAGGCTAAAACATATAAGGAACAGTTGCTGGAATTGGGTATGTCTAGTTTAACGAAGAGAAGGACGAGGGGGGATATGATAGCAGTGTTCCAATATCTCAGGGGCTGCCACAAAAAAGAGGGAGTCAAGCTATTCTCCAAGGCGCCTGAAGGCAGGACAAGAAGCAACGGATGGAAACTGATCAAGGAGAGAAGCAACTTAGAACTAAGGAGAAACTTCCTGACAGTTAGAACAATTAACCAATGGAACAAGCTGCCACCAGAAGCGGTGAATGCTCCAACACTGGAAGTTTTTAAGAAGAGACTGGACAGCCATTTGTCCAAAATGGTGTAGGGTTCCTGCTTGAGCAGGGGGTTGGACTCGATGACCTCCAAGGTCCCTTCCAACTTTATTATTATTATTATTATAATAATAATGCCTCGAAGTTCTTTGAAGAGTTTCATCTGTCGGAACCATGACACATGTCTTTATTCCAAAAGATATTACTATAGTTGGCATGATTCTTGGTTTCAATCTTTCAATGTCTCCATTGCATTTTTGTTTTATGAAAGTTACAAGAAGTGCTGATCCAAGTCAGATCCAGACTATCTGCCAACATTAGATTGAGCCTTTAGGTTAAAAGTTATATTTTGTGTGCCCAGTGATTGCAGCTGGATAACTAGATGACTCAGCAACTGTTAATGCGCTCTGTTGTTTCCTCATCTGATGTGCTGATTTTCCATCAAAGTACTTGTTTAATGCTTGTTAAGTATCACGTGAATTGCAGTCTTTATGCCAGATTCGGAGCCTCTGCCCAAACAATTACATTAACTTTTAGTTGAAGGCAAGAACCAGCATGCCTTATCCTTGCTAGTAACTTTTGGAAAAGCTATTTATTACTAGATCTTTTGCCTTCAAGTTTTTTTTCCAGTTTTAGTTAGTAGTATACATGACATGGTAGAAAGATCCAGATGTTTCAAAGATCCCCAGTTACAGAATTGTAGGAGGGCTATCTTAAACTTTTATCAGTTTGCATGTTAAAAACTATTAGCACAAATTATGCAAGTGTAGGAGTGTCACATCCACTGTTATCAAAGTCTTGGGAACACATCACTCCCTATAAGAC
>NW_015415316.1:0-1681 GCF_001527695.2 Protobothrops mucrosquamatus | reverse complement strand
GTGGACACCTGGCAACCCTACGTATGGAAGAAAGTGTCCATCATTTTTCTAAACCAAACGAGATATAAATTACACAGACAATTGAATATTAAGTGACCCGTTCCCTAGTCCTGTGGCTGATATAACCACGTAAAAGAACAGCGGGAGTCGTGCCTGGAGAAGTGCGATAGGAAGTCCTTCTTTTGACAAACGGACCGTGGCAGAAGTTGGGACGCCTTTGTCGCGCTGGGCATCTGCCCGCTCTCCCCCGTTACCCTCTCCCACCGGAGAAGCAAGCAGATGGCGCACGGGAGACAGACGGCATCTGCCTGTACCAACAATGAGGTGCGCGGGGAGGAGCGGGCGGGGGGGGGGAGAGCGTTGGAAGCCGCAGCGCCGAGTCGTTGTTTCCGCCCCACTCAGCCCGAGAACAATGGCTGCTGCGAACGGCCCCTCGGGCGTTCTTAGCGCTTTGCGCTCCCTGGGGCTGAAGCTGGCTCAGCGGGGTCGCGCGGACCCGGTACGTCCCCTTTCGTCTGGGGTGGCACGAGGCTTTTACGTCATTCGAGGCGAAATTCCTTAATGCCATTCAGCTCTTGGCCGCTAATTGCCCTTTATGTAAGCTGCAGCTGGGTGCCCGGGTCTCTATTGAAAGCAGGCTAAGTCAAAGGGCAGGGGCCAGGCTCTGGGGAGCGTCAGAGACTCCCTCGCCGCGCCGCGCCGCTCACGGATGAGAGGAAGGCATCCGTGTGGCAGCCAATTGGGTCTTGGGCAGAGGGAGCCTTCCCCCGCCCCTCCTGTCGCGGTTGGGCATTTGCCTCCAAGGCTCCAAGATGGCTGGAAAGGCCTGGAAGGGGGACAGATTCGCTACCCGCGGCGGCGGCGGCAGCAGACGGCGATAATAATAGCCAGTTGGTTAAGAATGCAAATCCGTCAAGGGAAGGTCGGACAGCAGGTTTATGCTTCTCACCTGCTGAGGGCAAGTTTGCACAGGGTGAAGGAATTGCTCCCACGGTTCTCGGGAGGTTCGTGGGAATTGAAGTGGAGAAGCCACATTCTCAGCACAGCAGGACCATCCTAGGGGGGACATAACGAGAAGGCAAAGAAGAGGGTGGGGGCTCTCAAGAAATGTACTACTGGCATCCACTGGACTGTGTCTGGATTAATATTTCCTTCTGGAGGGGACAATAAGATGCTGAGACTCTAGAAAGAGTACAGAGAAGAGCAACAACGATGATTAGGGGACTGGAGGCTAAAACATATAAGGAACGGTTGCTGGAATTGAGTATGTCTAGTTTAACAAAGAGAAGGACGAGGGGGGACATGATAGCAGTATTCCAATATCTCAGGGGCTGCCATAAAGAAGAGGGAGTCAAGCTATTCTCCAAGGCGCCTGAAGGCAGGACGAGAAGCAATGGGTGGAAACTGATCAAGGAGAAAAGCAACTTAGAACTAAGGAGAAACTTCCTGACAATTAGAACAATTAGCCAATGGAACAACCTCCCTCCAGAAGTGGTGAATGCTCCAACACTGGAAGTTTTTAAGAAGAGACTGGACAGCCGTTTGTCTGAAATGGTGTAGGGTTCCTGCCTGGGCAGGGGGTTGGACTCGATGACCTCCAAGGTCCCTTCCAACTTTATTATTATTATTATTATTATTATTATTATTATTATTATTATTATTATTATTATTATTATTATTA
>NW_015415315.1:0-1681 GCF_001527695.2 Protobothrops mucrosquamatus | reverse complement strand
ATCTTGTCCAATCTTTTCTTAAAAACCTGCAGCAATGGAGGACCCACAACCCTGAGAGGCAAGCTGTTCTCTTGATTAATTGCTCTCACCTTCAGGAAATTGCTCCTTATTTCTAGGTTGAATCTCCCTCTGATGAGCTTCCACCCATTGCTTCTTGTCCTACTCTACCCTCAGGTGCTATGGAGAATAAATGGATCCCCCCCTTCTCTGATCTTCACCTCAAACTCAACATAAGCTAGATTTTACCAGCTTTTGATAGGGTTTCTTGGTTGGTTCTTTGGTTCCAGCATTTGTTCTGTGATTAGTATACAGTATGTGTCATGGTTCCAACAGATAAAACACTTCAAAGAACTTTGAGGCATTGTTTATCTTAAAGAATCTTTATTTGAGTAGCAACACATTGGCATGTACATAGTCCAAGCCAAAATCTGGCTTCCCCTCCCCTAAGCACATAGTATCAAAGCACAATTCCCTCCTCCTACTAACAGTCATAAATCACATTCTCCAATTAGCTTGAAATGTTGGCTTTCCCACCAGTTCTACAACCCGCTGTGTCTTATCATCTCTTATTACAAAGAACCTTGGTTCCTACCATGATACATTATTGTTTTGTCTAACTCAACTCCCAAACACATTCCTCTCCCTCCCCCCAGTATCATCTAATTCTAACTCTAAGAGTTAAACATAAAGTAAAGGAAAATGTCTGTGTCTCCATATGTTGTCAAAGCAAGAACATTCAATGTTAGCAGCATTGACAATATGAGCCATATACTTAGTTCAACTTTAGACTTATATATTCCAGAAATTAAGAATCTGGAAGACCTAGAATTATTTGTCCTCCCCCCCCCCCTGCCAAGTGCAATATTACAGCTAGATAACTTATAATGTGAGATGGAAATCATTTTTGTCACAATGGTGAATAAGGATGTGGTTGGGATGAAGTAAGGATGTGGTTGGGATGAAGTGTTCTTGTCTGGACTTATTGGATTCATGGCAGCCTTTGATACTGTTGATCATGGAGGAGAGATTGACTCGTCTCTGCAGTAGTTCAGGGCTTGGTTCTGCTCACACTGCTTAATAACTACATGAAGCCACTAGGAGCGGACACATACCAATTGGGATTGTGGTACCATCAATATGCTGATGATATCCAGTTGTATGTTGCCAGGTTGATTTCTGCTGGTGATGATGTCTCTTCCTAGAGTATAGAGATCATGAAAGATAAGAAAAACCAGGCTGAAGTTCAATCCAAGCAAGATACATGCTGGTTCAATAAGGGTCTCCATTAACCCTGGTTGTTGGGTCTCCAGGGTAAAGCACTGCACCTGAGGGAGATTGACTGTGTCTTACAACTACGTTGGGATAAGTATGGCAGCTATGATCAGAAGAGCCTTTGACTTTGGTTGATATATCCAATATGGATAATAATAATAATAATAATAATTTAATTTGTACCCCGCCCTTCTCCTCATAGGACTCATAGGATATACACAAGTCTGCAATAGTGGCGAATATCTGTAGCTCGGGTGTAGGATGAGGTAAAGGTTCATTCTCCAAACTTGTGGGTTGGTTTCTGAATGTTTTGTTACCAGGCTAGGTAATATCTTCAGTGGAGGTTAGGGGTTGTCAGGGTCAGTGTTCTTCTATTTATAAGGGCTTCAGATGTGGGTATGTCAAGCGA
>NW_015415314.1:0-1681 GCF_001527695.2 Protobothrops mucrosquamatus | reverse complement strand
TTTGGACTTGCTATTTTCTTAATCTTCTTCAAAGTTCAGTCTAACTTGTGAGGCAAGAGTTTACCACAGCATGTCTAATGACTGCAGGTGGCAGATGGCCTATTTGCTTGAGCTGATAAAGCCCTCCTTATCAATGATGCTATCTGTGCTTCCGGTGGAATCAGGAACCTCCTAAATTGCAAACCTGACCCCCCCCCCCCCCCCATTGAAAGCTCAACATTCTCCCAAGAGGTGAAATGTGACTCATCTGTGCAATTGGACCACACATTACTTGTTTCTGGATTGAGCTTTCAAGTCTCTCCTGAACTTACCCTGCCCAGGTCAATTCAGAACATCCATTGCCTCACCTGGTTACATGAAAAGATGAGGTAACCTTTGACATTATCTCCATACGGATGACAGCCAGTTATCTTTTCCACAACTGATTTCATAGAACTAGTTAATAGTATTATTCATGTATATGTGTGTATTGGCGAGGAACGAATGGAATAGTAAGTAGGAATCTTACCCCAAGTAAGTTATTTCAGAAGGATACAATTCTTGGTAGTATTAAAACTACTCTCAGACTCAGTAGTAGAACTATTAGCTTTGAGAAACATCAGGTTGCATTCAACTATGAAGGCAGTTTCTGCCCCAGAACTGGATACTGAACTGATATGAAATGGATCTAGAGCAATATCATCTAAGGGCTGGAGTTGGTTTGTAACCACTTACTGGAATATCTAATCCAAGGAAGTGGTGTTAGCAGCTGGCCTGAACGCCTATATGTTTTTTCTGTGTTGGTTTTCTTCAAAAGAATTAATAGTCCAATCTGGAGAGTGTCTAGTTCAAGAAGGCTGCTGTAGCACAAGAAAATGTATGCAGCGGACCATATGCCTCTCCACTCCAGCATTGCCTGCGAAGCATATGCATTCAATCTGTAGGTTTCAAAATCTGCAAATGAAAGAAAAGATGCTTCTTTGGTGTGTAGTGCACACATGGGATGGCCTTATAATATTCTGAAGCAAATGTAATCTGATCATGATCTCACTGCATCCTTTCAGGCTTAGCTATCTAATCTGTCCATTATCCTTTGTAGCACAAGTGAGTGACTAAGACTGTGATTAGGTGCTTCTGCTACTGTAGCCTGGATATCACGCTAAAATGGTTATGTAATGTGTGTGTGTGTGTGTGTGTGTATGTAATATATATATGTGTGTGTGTATATATATATATGTCTTGCCTTAAATTAAGTGCAATATCACGCTAAAATGGTTAATTGTGTGTGTGTGTGTATGTTATATATGTGTATGTGTATATATATGTATATGTATATGTATGTGTGTGTATGTGTGTGTGTATATATATATATGATAATGTCCGTAAAAATGTGACTCCTGGGTATATTCATATTGTAAAATAAATAACTTACGATCACCAGGAGGATTCAAGTAAGAAAATACTTTAATAAAACCAAGCTTTCGTTGGGAACTCCCAACATCGTCAGGGTTAAAAGCCAGTCATCGGAAACACCTTAAATAAGGTTGGCTAGTGTTTGCACCCGGCTCCTAGAGCGCGTCATCGGTCCTAGCCGGTTAACCTGCACTCTGGTCGTTTCTCTGGCGTCTGCATCTAATTCTCCCCTATCACTCTTTTGAGCACTCTTGCTTGTTCTCACAGTGCTAGTTCTTAACTTTGTTCG
>NW_015415313.1:0-1681 GCF_001527695.2 Protobothrops mucrosquamatus | reverse complement strand
GTCCAGGAAAGGCCGCAACTGGTGGATCAGGCGTACCTGATAAAACGCCCCCCTGGTCACGGCCGACAGCTGGTCTTCCAGTGTCAGCCGTGGATCCAGGAGGACCCCCAGATTGCGTACCCTCTCCGAGGGAGCCAAGATTTCGCCCCCTATAGTCAGCGATGGAGTCAGCTGACTATGCCGAGGCGCCGGCAGCCACTGAATTGCTGAATTGCACCAGAGAGGGTAGGAGAGCTGCACAATAGGAATTAACTACCTGTTAGTCAATGAGGAGGAACATCAAGAAAGGATAGAACAAAAAAAATATCTGAAACAGCAAAGGATTAAGAATAATAAAGAATAGGCAAGATGCACGTACTCCTCAATGCAGTTTTTCTGTTAGAAACAATGAATGAGCTATTCAGCTATTCAGTTGGGCAAGTTGAAATTCAGATCATTTATGTTTTAAGACATGCAGTTTGGGGAACAAATTCTCTGCTCTTATGGTACTGAATGATACACCTTCGTTTTGCAACCAAGAAATCAGTCCCGCTATTTTATATGAGAAGGAAGTTGCTTCTCAAGCCACAAAAAAAAACAGAGCTGGCTAGAAGTAATTCAGAAGATTTCTAGTTTGTGATGAGTACAAATGATCAAAACTCATTCAACAGTCGTACCTGTGAGAGGGATTTAGGTGTCCTGGTGGACCACCACTTATGTAGGAGCCAGCAGTGTGCTGCTGTTGCCAAAAAAAGCAAATGAAGTCCAAGGTTGCATCAACAGAAGGATAGCATCAAGTGCACAAGAAGTGATAGTACCGCTCTATCTTGCACTGCAAGATAGAGGCCACATCTGGAATACTGCATCCAGATCTGGTCAACACAATACAAAAAAGATGCCGATGCCAAGGCCCTAGAAAGAGTGCAGAGAGAGCAACAAAGCTGATAAGGGTCTGAAGCAGGGTCTGATAAGGGTCTGAAGTCAACCTTGGCTCTTTTATGACTCGTGGACTTCAACTCCCAGAATTCCTGAGCCAGCATGGCTCAGCTTGGAAACTCTCCCTTTCCCCTCAGCATGGCTGGCTCAAGAATTCTGGGAGTTGAAGTCCACGAGTCATAAAAGAGCCAAAGTTGACTACCCCTGGTCTGAAGGCTACATCGTAAATGGACAACTAAGGCATGGTGTCAAACTCACCACGTCACAGTATGATGAAACCGGACCACAGGCCGGCAGTTTGACACCCCTGAACTAAGGGAATGTGTATGTTTAGCCAAACAAAGAGAAGGATTAGGAGTGACATGATAGCCACCTTCCAATATTTGAATGTCACAGAGAAGATGGGATCCATTTATTCTCCAAAATACCTGAGGGCAGGGCAAGAAGCAACGGGTGGAAGCTAGTCAGAGAGAGATCCAATCTGGAACTAAGGAGAAACTTCCTGACAATGAGAACAATTAATCAATGGAATAGCTTGCCTCCTGGAGTTGTGGGTGCTCCATCACTGCTGGAGTTTTCAAGAAAAGATTATACCAGTGGTATAAGGAATCCTGCCTTGGGCAGAGAGTTGGACTAGAAGATCTCCAAGGTCTCTTCCAGCCCTATGAGTCTATGATTCAAAAGGGAACTGAGGTAATGTAGACAATATTATAAGATATGTCTTGGGATTATTGCAGCTCTGCATTGCGGGCAGGCAAAAATGGTT
>NW_015415312.1:0-1681 GCF_001527695.2 Protobothrops mucrosquamatus | reverse complement strand
TTATTCTTTCTCATAGGATTATAATAAATATTATTATTCTTATTGTTGAAATTAATTCCCCTATTGATGAAATAATATTTCATGATGTAAATATATCTGGGTAGTCTGAATATCGTCGTGGTATTTCAGCTAAACCTAAAAAATGTTGTGGAAAGAATGTTATATTTACACCAATAAATATTGTAATGAATTGAATTTTTAATCATAATGGATTTATTGTTATTCCAGTAAATAATGGGTATCATTGGATAAATCCTGCTATGATAGCAAATACAGCTCCTATTGATAATACATAATGAAAGTGAGCTACTACATAGTAAGTATCATGTAGTGTAATATCAATTGATGAATTTGATAATACAATTCCTGTTAGCCCACCTAAGGTAAATAGGAATACGAAACCTATAGCTCATATACATGATGGTCTGAAGGTTAATTTTGATCCATATATAGTAGCTAATCAACTAAATACTTTAATACCCGTAGGTACAGCAATAATTATTGTAGCTGATGTAAAGTATGCTCGTGTATCTACATCTATTCCTACTGTAAATATATGATGTGCTCATACTACAAATCCTAATAGACCAATTGCTGCTATGGCAAAGATTATTCCTAAGTTTCCAAATACTTCTTTTTTTCCTCTTTCATGTGAAATAATATGTGAAATTATTCCAAAACCAGGTAAAATTAGAATATATACTTCTGGGTGCCCAAAAAATCAAAATAAATGTTGATATAAAATAGGATCTCCTCCCCCGGAAGGATCAAAGAATGATGTATTTATGTTACGGTCAGTTAATAGTATTGTAATTGCACCAGCTAGCACAGGTAATGAAAGAAGTAGTAAAATTGCTGTAATTACAACTGATCAAACAAATAAAGGTATTTGTTCTAAAGTTATTCCTGGTGATTTCATATTAATTGTTGTTGAGATGAAATTTACAGCACCTAAGATTGACGAAATTCCTGCTATATGTAGTGAAAAAATAGTTAAATCTACTGATATTCTTCTGTGCCCTGTTAACCCTGCTAATGGAGGATATAGTGTTCATCCTGTTCCTGTTCCTGTATCAACTATTCTTCTCATGATTAATAGTGTTAATGATGGTGGTAGTAACCAGAATCTTATATTATTTATACGTGGAAATGCTATATCAGGGGCTCCAATTATAATAGGTAATAATCAATTACCAAAACCCCCAATTATAATAGGTATAACTATAAAAAAAATTATTACAAAAGCGTGAGCTGTTACAATAGTATTATAAATTTGATCATTACCAATAATAGATCCTGGTCTTCCCAGTTCTATTCGAATTAATATTCTTATTGATAACCCAATTATCCCAGATCAAATTCCTAAAATGAAGTATAAGGTGCCAATATCTTTGTGATTTGTTGAAAAGAATCATCGTTTCATTAGTAAGGTGGCTGAGATTTATATAGGCGATAAATTGTAAATTTATTTACAGGTTAAACCTCTTTACTATTGGTTTTATATTCATTTAATGATTTTAAATTGCAAATTTAAAGGTGTATTTTATACTAAGGCTTAAAGATATTACTTTATTTTTAACTTTGAAGGTTAATAGTTTAATTTAACTTAAATCCTTAATAAATTCTTATTACCATAGTGATAGTAATTAACCCTATTATTGTTATAATTGTAATAGGTATT
>NW_015415311.1:0-1681 GCF_001527695.2 Protobothrops mucrosquamatus | reverse complement strand
AAGAGACTAGACAGTCACTTGTCTGAAATGGTATAGGTCCTCCTGCTCGAAGGGGGCTGAACTAGAAGACCTCCAAGGTCCCTTCCAGCTGTATTCTATTCTATTCTACAGCTGAAACAGTGGATGTTAAAGGACCAGCTATTCTTCAAGCGTCAAGCTTGCTTAGTACTTGGATGGGAGAGGCCTCCAGGAATCCTGGTTCTGTGGGCTAGACAGGAAGATTGAAAATAGTTCCTGCAAAAAGCAGTGGCAAACCATGTCTTGATGGATGCACATAGGCACATCCATGGAATCATCAGAAGTCAAACCTGATATACAGCAAACACACACCTCTTAGTCTTTCCCCTATGCTGCTGCTACTAATATAAACTGTGACAAAAAATACGGAGTACAATGATATCCACAAAGTTGCACAAATTTCTAGCTGAAATTACTATAAATTAAAGAACAACTCATGAAACTTCCTTACAAAGTCTCTATAAGCTTTAGTTCATCTAAAACCATGTTCCTTAAATTGATGTTCTTCAAATGAGTTGGGCAATAAACCATGTAACCTTCAATCAGTATAGGCAAGGCTCATAGAAAAATAAATGAGCTAGGATGTTAATGGAGCTCAGTTGTCAAATAACATATTTACAGCCATTATTCAGCAACTGACTTGATTACAATTCATTTTGGGACGTAACTTAAAGGAATTGGTGATCCACTGTAAAACCCTACATGACTTTATCCAGGAAGACTTTATTTCAGTTCCATTCTACCTCTTCTTCCATCAAAAGATCTGTTTGGTCTCTTCTGTGCCTAGATTCTATTTCTTGATTATTTAGGTTTTATCTAGGACAGCTTTTTGCTTGTCTGAGAATTTAATTGGTTTTATTGGCTGCTGTTTTCTCAGCTGTTGTTACTGTTACTGTTATTGAATATAATTATCTGTGGTATATGCTATTCTGAGCATTGGTTTGATTGTAGGACAGTACATAAATCTTTCAAAATATAACAATTACATGTTACTCTAATAAAAATTGTACATTTTAAAGAGATAAATATTTTCAGGCTATAGTATGGGCTACATATATTCATGTAGATGTTTTTTTCCATCACATACTTTTCCCTATCCTTATTGCCAGCAAGTTCAGATGTTATTTATTTTTAATTTGGTATTCCAAATGAAATCATTTAAAAAATATTCTCAGGTTGCCTTTAGAGCCTATACTGATTCATTTCATCTGGGGTGGGGTTGTATGTTGTTCTTATTCAGCTGCTAGTTCTGTACACAGATTTGCCAGAAAGATTGACTGTATGTCAAAGTCGCAGTTCATTTATAAAAATTTCCTTGGTTCAGAATGTCCAATGAGTACACACGGCCATCATATCTTGATACCTGTGGGAAAAGTCATATGTCATGGGTGCATGGTTAAAGCAAGAAGAAAACTACAACAGAGTTGGATTAATGTCATTTTAAAAATTCTAGCAGAATTTATAAAGATCTATATCTCTAAATTAAACAAACACATACACATACACACACACACACACACACACACACACATATATATATATATATATATATATATAATATATATATATATATATATATATATATATATATATATATATATATATATATATATATATATATATATAATATATATATATATATTATATATATATATATATATAT
>NW_015415310.1:0-1681 GCF_001527695.2 Protobothrops mucrosquamatus | reverse complement strand
TTTTATTGCACGGAATGGTCCTTTCTCAAAAAATATGGAAATGGTACTTATTGCAGTGTATTTTTGGCTGACCCTGAAATGCCTGAGATAGCTTCTTTGTTGGGTCTTCTGGCATTAACGTTGTTCCTTATAAGAGAAAGTGCTTAACACCAGTTAAGGTCAGGCATTCCCAATGCCACAAAAGTGAAGAATAAATGAATATATTAGCCGTATCCCTCTTAAATTAGATCCTGGGAGAGAGGGAGGCAGGGAGGGAGGGAGGGGATTTAAATAAGTCAGGATTGAATTAGATTTTATAAAGGTGGTGGTGGTTTGTCTTCTTATGTAGAGTTCATGAGTGTGTAGTATGTGCTATAAATCATTTAATGCCTGTAAGTACCCTCCTTTGCAGGGCATTGAATAAAAATGAATTCAGCATTAGGTTACCTTTCCTGCTCTTTCAAAGATAGCTGTTTGAATATATTTCTTCATTAAATGTAATATATTTTATTTTAAAATGTATTTTACTTCATGATCAATAATGGAGATGAAATGTTTTGTACAAGAAAACAAATACAGAAAATAAGGCTATAAAAATTATGTTCTGCATTAGGTTGACATTCATTATAATACAGGTAGTCCTCGATTTATGACTGTAACCGATTCCAGAGTTGCAGCGTTATGCCATTTGTTAAGCAGGTTCACGTGCTCCTGACCGATTTTACCAATGTAGAAAATGGCTTACAAGCCTGAAGAAATTGCTTTTGGCATCCCCTTAATGAAGAAATATATTCAAACAGCTATCTTTGAAAGAGCAGGAAAGGTAACCTAATGCTGAATTTATTTTTATTCATTGCCCTGCAAAGGAGGGTACTTACAGGCATGAAATGATTTATAACAGGTACTACAGACGCATGAACTCTACTGTACATAAGAAGACAAACCAACACCACCTTTATAAAATCTAATTTAACACTGATTTATTTAAATTCTCTCTCCCTCCCCCCCCCTCCCTCCTTCCCTCCCTCTCTCTCTCTCCCAGGATCTAATTTAAGAGGGATACGGCTAAACAGCAAACAGCATTTTTGTCTAATCCAAACTAGCCAGTTGAAAGAGACAATAATTTAACTGATGAATAACTTTTCAGCAAAAATTAGGAGGTAGAATATTAGCAAACATTTTAATTACATTTGCCTTTGCAACAATTCAACCCAGCATATCAAGAAAAACCATCTACGCTCTATTTGTAATGGCATAAGAGAGGGCATTCTGTCTAAAATCTCCAATTTCATGGCTGAATGTTATAGCCTAATTTGAATGTGAAAATTTCAGAACAATTCATGGAAAAATTCAAACAAAAAAAATAATTCCCCAAAAATATTGACCATATTCAGAATGAAACAAAAACATATCAAATCACTTACTCCATCTCTGCTACAATCTGTGGTTGGGAATCCTCATGATCTCAATTGCAATAGAGTCATCTATTTGCATTTGACCCCAAGCTACTGTAAAAGAATAACCATTGTGTTGCAAAATTGATTTGATTTTTACTACCAAATGTTGTATGATAACGTTTCTATGGGAAAAAAACATTTAATGTCTTAAAAACTGTAACATTTACCTTATTGACGCAATCATCTGCCTCCTTCTATTTGCTTCTTGAAGAGGCTGAAAAGTGTTAAACAAATATTTTAGAAGG
>NW_015415309.1:0-1681 GCF_001527695.2 Protobothrops mucrosquamatus | reverse complement strand
ATATATATATATATATATATATATATATATATATATATATATATATATATATATATATATATATATAAAAGGATATATGCAGTGTTATCTTCATTTTAGATGTCAGAAGGGTCTCTCTCTCCCTCCCTCTCTCTCTCTCCTTCTTTCCCTCTCTCTCTTTGGCCTTGGTCTGCCAGTCGTCTTCCCACACTCAAGTGTGTGTGTGTGTGAGAGAGAGAGAGAAGGAGAGAAAGAGGCACTTGCGCTCCTTCTTCTCTCTCTCTCTCTCTCTTTTTATTTCCTCTCCTCCCTCTCTCTTTCCTTTCTCTCTTTCCTCTCCCCCTCCTCTCTTTCCTCTCTCTCCCTCTCTCCTCTCCCTCTCTTTCTCTTTTTCTCTTTCCTCTCTTTCTCTCTTTCTCCTCCCCCCCTCTTTTTCCTCTCTCTCTTTCCTCTCCCTCTCTCTCTTTTTCTTTTTCTCTTTCCTCTGTCTCTTTCTTTCCTCTCCCTCTTTATCTCTCGCCTCTCTTTTTCTCTCTTTCCTCTCCCTCTCTCTCTTTCTCTCTTTCCTCTCCCTCTCTCTCTCTTTCCTCTCTTTCTTTTTTTCTCTCCCCCTCTCTCTCTCTTTCCTCTCCCTTTCCCTCCCTCTCTCCCTCTCTCTTTCCTCTCCCTTTCTTTCCTCTTTCTTTTTCTCTTTCTCTCTTTGTTTCCTCTCCCTCTTTCTCTTCTCTCTCTCCAGATGAGAGAGAGAGAGAACGAAAGGCAAACGTTGCTGAAGGGGAGGGGAGGGGGAGAAGGAGGCAGCAGAAGGCACTGAAAGGCACCATGGACCGGCCCGGGGAGACGCCCGGGGCACCATGGACCGGCCCGGAGAGACACGTGGCCAGCTCGGCTGCCCAGGGAGCGGCCCGGGGACAGCCCAGGGAGCGATGCCCCCGCTGGCCGCCGGCCCAGCCTTGACTGCTGCCCGGGGGGGCCGCAGGAGGAAGAAGGGGGAGGAGGAGGAGGAAGGCCAGGAAGCTGCCGCCGCCGCCCCAGCTAGGACTGCCGCCCAGGGGGCGGCAGGACGAAGAAGGGGAGGAGGAGGAGGGTGAGGAAGCCACCGCCACCCCAGCTGGTACTACCGCCTGGGGGGCAGCAGGAGGAAGAAGGGGAGGAGGAGGAGGAGGAGGAAGCCGATGCCGCCCCAGCCAGGACTGCCACCCAGGGGGCCGCAGGAGGAAGAAGGGGAGGAGGAGGAGGGCGAGGAATCCGCCACCGCCGCCCCAGCCAGGACTCTGCACAGCCTGGGCTTGTCCTCTGCCCATGGGATGTAGCCACGGCGGGGCGCTGTGGGGGCTGGTGCCGTGTGGCCCTCTGGCCCTGGTCGCAATGCTGCGGCTGCTCTGCCTGACCGGCCCCTCTCTCTGGAGGCTTACCTGGACTCGTGCTGGCAGCTGCCTCCACCATCCAGCCCGGATCCGCCCAGCTCTTGCAGTTGCTCCCTGGCTCTCAGTGCAGAGAGAGAGAGAGCCGAGAGCGCAGGTGCACGTGGAGAGGCAGAGGGGAGCAGTCTGGCCCCGTCTCCAGGGCAATGGCGCACATGCCCACAGGGACGGCTCTGCGTGCCACAGATTCGCCACCCCGGATCTATTGGCTCTCCAGAGACTTAAGCAAGACAGTGGTCAAGTGAGTCCTAACCCTTCTTCCCCCATTGACTTTGCTT
>NW_015415308.1:0-1681 GCF_001527695.2 Protobothrops mucrosquamatus | reverse complement strand
CCTTCCTTCCTTCCTTCCTTCCTTCCTTCCTGCCTTCCTTCCTTCCTTCCTTCCTTCCTTCCTTCCTTCCTTCCTTCCTTCCTTCCTTCCTTCCTTCCTTCCTTCCTTCCTTCCTTCCTTCCTTCCTTCCTTCCTTCCTTCCTTCCTTCCTGGGATGAATAGCAGGGAGGTGCCTTCATCTGCTCAGGCTTCTGTGGCTCCTGATCATTGTCTCCTCCTGCAAAGTTGGTCATCTCTGAGCAGCAAGTGACGACCATCTCAAGGGACAATAAGAGAGAATTATAGAGAGGCTTAACCAACTATGCAAAGAGAGTAAATGGTAAGTAATACTAAGAAGCTAGCCTCTTCACCTTAGATACAATGGAAGACGAAGGGCACAGTCCCATTCAGACAGCAGAGAAAGTGATCCAACCGCTTGAATGTTAGGCATAGGTTCTAAAAGGCTGTTTAGTCTCTCCTTCTTGCTAATCTCCTCCTGAGATAATGAGAGTCCCCAATACACTGCTGGAGATATTGGCTGCTTTGTAGGACATGCAGTAGGGTCTTTGACATCTTTGGCTGGGCCTCAAAGGTCCTTCTGCTTCTCTGAATAGTTGAATCTATGTTCCTAGTTGGCCCAACAAGTCCAATTATTCCTAGGCAAGAGTAGGTATGATAGGATTTCATAGCTGAAGACCTCAAGAACATAACAGAATTGGGAAAATTGATCTAGAACTACAGTTGTCGTTGGTTCTCGTGCTAAGAATGATTCCATATTGCCCATTAATGGCATTCGCACAATATTCTTAATCAGGTCAGTGCAATAGTTCATAGTTCCAGTCCCAAAGCTTTGATCTCAATTTGAATATAATTTTTGCTTTTGTGGGTGGTGGTGGTGGGGGGGGAAACATGTTGTGAGAACACAGCCTAATTGGTTTAACACTCGGTGAAGGCAGAAAATGGGTGAATTCAGGCATGAGATTAAACATGTTTTGGGAACTCAGCCAACAATCTCAAAGGAAAGAAAGATCTTTAGAATACATACAGGCCCTTTGAGATGATTGGAGGGGCTACAGAGCAGACGGTCTCCCTCCCATCTTCTCCTTGGGATTTGAAAAGCCTTCCCTGGACCCCAAGAGTCAATGTCCAGTTGGAGAATTCCCAAGAGGTTCCTGACAGTTAGGGAAGCTGGGGCCCGGGGCTTGGATAATTGCCAAGGAACTAAAATGATCTGACCTCATCCGTGTGGGGAAGCACAACAGGAAGTCTCAGGATGCATTCCTAGCATATTCAAGTCAGCAGAGGCAGAGTCCCAAAGCACAGTTTATTCACTAGGGACTGCCATCTGTTTCTCCACATTTAACCCTCTTCTTTTCAGAATGAAATGCAAATGAGGCTGCTGCTGCGGCAAGGATGATCTGACAGCCCAGATGTGGCTGGCGGTTCTGCCCACTGGTTCTTCCCTACCTAAGTTGGAAGCTGGGTATGATGGCAACGTCCAACTTCTGCTTGTCTCTTCAACGCTTGCATTCATCCTTTTGTTCATTCATAAGGTTTCTGCCTTCATTCAGTCCCTGGAGAAAATCATTCATGCCAATGCCACAAAGATCTTTGATGGCTATTGCAGCTTCTGGCACAGTTCATCGTTCTCACATTGCAAGCACTGAATCAGGGTTGGCGCTAGATTCCAGCATTAATCAAG
>NW_015415307.1:0-1681 GCF_001527695.2 Protobothrops mucrosquamatus | reverse complement strand
CAAATATCTCCCTTCGACCAGTCCGCTCCCACAGAGAGGGCCTCCTTAGGGTGCCATCGGCCAGTCAATGCCGGCTGGCGACCCCCAGGGGGAGAGCCTTCTCTGTGGCAGCTCCTGCCCTCTGGAATGACCTACCCCCCGACCTACGTACAACTACGGACCTGCGCCTCTTCCGCCGAGCCTTGAAAACCCATCTATTTCATGCGGCCGGCCTGGCGTAGTTTTGATTGGGCTTTGCTAGGGGTTTTATAAGGGGTATTTTAGAGCAGGCTTTTTATTTTTATTGTGATTTTTATTATTGCCTGTTCACCGCCCTGATAATAATTAATAAAAACAGTGATAAGTCTATATGACTCACAAAAGTTAGATAATTTATATATTGAAAATTTTGGATTAGTATTGCTGAGTAAAAGAAGAAGATTCTGCTATTACCTGGTGGACATTTTTTCAAGTAGTCCTATCTGTTTTAACGTCAATAATCCACTGCAGTAAACTGAAACAGTGTTTTCCCACTTTATCGTTTTCAAATCAAGAGATTTGCTTTCCATACATTACTGGTCAATAAATACAGACGTTCTTGATAGCATTCAGTTGATTCTTCAAGATACTCAAAAGGTATATTCTATTTCAAATAACAAGGCTGAATAGAAAGATTTTCCTGTTTGTCTCAGCTTATATGTGTGCTCTTTGAAAAGAAGAAATAGCTTGTAATATTAGACTTTGCCAGGATCTCAAGGGTGTAGACTGCATCATTTGTACCACTTTCCTAAAACTTTGTAAATCCTTCTTTACTTTAAATTTTTATAGATGGTGTCTGTACCACTGTAACTGTACAAAACGTTGCATAGTAAGTTAATTTTCACAATACTAGAAATACAGGGATATTTTCCACCACCTGGTCTCTGAAAGAAAGGGATTCCAGCGATCCTGTAAAAAAGTGCCCAGCTCTTACTCAAAGTGAGTCAAAATATGATAAGGACATTATATTTCACTATCCTAAATGTAATGAAGAACTGAGAACAAAGGATAGAAAGCTTGGAAGCAATGGATCTTGAAACGGAAAGAAATACTTCATAAATCTTAAATTGATACAGTTGATTTAAAGCCAAAGAAATAGAAGCTAAGAGCAAAAAAGTCTTGCAATCCATCTTTGAAGAAATGACTGGGACTTCAAGATACTATAAAGATCTCTGATGGTGGTTTAATGTGGAATGAAGATAAGGTTAATGAGCCACATGAGGGTATTTGTAGGGACATATAACATGTTTTAACACAAGGATAGACAATTGGTATCTTTTAGATGAAACCTAATTGTTTTCTCCAGGTTTTAGCTTAACAGATTGGAGATTCTGAATTCTTACCTCTTTGGTCATTTGTAATCTCTGGTTAGAGGGTTTTTTTTTTTTTTTTAGTGTTATCCTTTCTGAAGTAGGTAGAAATTCCTGGGAAGAACAATATAGGACTTTATTATCCCAGTAACATACTTTTCTCCAGTACAGGAGATGGAGAATCCACCAATGGTTTTCTTTGTCTGCCTGCTCTTGAGACCAAGTAGCCAAACTTGACACGCCCCCTCTTGCCAGGAGATCCAGTCTTAACTTGGTCTCAGCTCTTGAAAGACGTTTCAGGTTTGGCTCTCAAGATAGCAGGTTAGAAAACTCCATTGGTGATTCTCCTTTAT
>NW_015415306.1:0-1681 GCF_001527695.2 Protobothrops mucrosquamatus | reverse complement strand
CCCTGGCTTAGCTCAGCTAATTAAAACGATCCTCTTTCTGTCGTCTCCTTGGTTTTTTTTTTTTACTTTTATTTTTTTTTTTGCAGGTTCTAAGTGAATTCAAATGGTTTGGAGAGATTATGCAAAACTAATTCGGACAGTCCAGGGGTAATTAGCCCTGACACGGTTAATTAAATCCTTTCAGGCTCTCCACCTCCACCCTCTCTCTGGGCCAGCCACCATTTCTCTACCCAGGGAACTTCCCGCTGATCTCTAGAAATCCCATTTTCACAAGCGTCTCTTGAGCTTGCTCTCCACATCTCTCCACCGCACTAACGCAAGCAGCCTGTTGCTTTTGGATCCGGCTCCCCTCCCGCTCGGGAATTAACTCTTCCAGTGGCGAACGAGCGCCTTTCTCGCCTGCCCCGCAAACGCCTCTCCAGCGCCTGCTAAAGTGGCGTTTCTAATCCCCCTTCGGGGCTGGAGAATCAAACCTAGGCAGAGAACAGGAATGGATTCAGATAATCAACTTGGCCTAGGAGAGTCTGCGCGGGTTAGGAAGTAAATCCACCGCATGCATTAGGGCTTCAAATAATACACAACCGCAACCCCCAGTCCCGCTTTGTGATCTTGCAGTGTTGCAGAGAAGGTAAAGTTTCTCTAGCAGGAAAGCTTACTCCGGATTACAGCCAAATGGAATTTTTTTTTTATTATTTTCTGTCCAACGGGAGTGGTTGCATGGCAGCTCCGTGAAAATGTAATTAGAAAAGTTTATTTTCAATGAACCACGCGATTCGGCACATGTTTATTCGGAACGAAGTCCCCAGCGAATGCAGTCTGACTTATTCCCCCTTTAATTAAATTTAGAGCTGCAAAAGGTGAATCGGTTTTTGACAGCCGGTTGTGACTTTCCCTTTTTGCATTCCGTTCAGGAAAGTGACCGAAATTCTCGACCGGTTACACGATTATAATTTCCTATAGTTAAAAACCCCAAATAAAGGATTTTTTTTTCTTTCTTTCATTTCCTTGTATTATTAAAAAGTATATATTGTTGTCTCAGAGCTAGGCCACAATTGCTTCTTCTTTTTTTAAAAAACAAACCCACGTGTTCCGACGCAGAACGCGGGGAGACCCTAAAATCCACCTCAAATAGTGTGTTCCTCCTAGACCAAACCGCACTTTGTCGTTTGGTTTGGAATTAAATCTCAGTAGCCAAAAAGACAACTTGCTTCCTAGCAGGCTTTTTCTCTCCCCTTTCTACCCTTTCCCGGGAATGCCAATGGGATTTCTCCGGCGAAGGGCCCCGTTTCGAATGAGAACGTTCTGAAAAGAACGTCGAGGAGGCGAGAATTCCACAAGAGAACGCCGCGCAGAGCGCAACATTCCACGAGAGAACGCCGCAAGTGGCTGAGATTCCGGAAGGGCCGCTTTCAGGAGAGAGAGAGAGAGAAAAGAGAGAGCGGCTCCGAATGGCTTGGAAACATCTCACTGCTTTTCAAGTAATAATAATAATAATAATAATAATAATAATAATAATAATAATAATAATAATAATAATAATAATAATAATAATGATGATGATGATGATGATGATGATAATAGTGATAATAATAGTGATAATAATAATAATAATAATAATAATAATAATAATAATAATAATAATAATAATAATAATAATAATAATAGTAAAGTTGGAAGGGAT
>NW_015415305.1:0-1681 GCF_001527695.2 Protobothrops mucrosquamatus | reverse complement strand
ATCAGGGATAACCCTGATCTCTGGGGGCAGTTCATTCCAGAGGGTGGGAGCTCCCACAGAGAAGGCCCTCCCCCTCGGGGTCGCCAGCCGGCACTGCCTGGCTGACGGCACCCTGAGGAGACCCACCCTGTGGGAGCGTACTGGTCGATGGGAGGTGATCTGCGGCAGAAGGCGGTCTCGAAGGTATCCAGGTCCGATGGCATGGAGCGCTTTAAAGATGATAGTCAACACCTTGAAGCGCACCCGGAAGGCCACAGGCAGCCAATGCAGCTCGCGCTTTCAGGCCGTCTTCCCTGATTTGATTCATTCTAAAGTAGTTCTCCACCCTTGCTACGTACAAATTCCATCTCTCTGGGTGGGAGACATCAAAGTCCGTCAAGCGTCCAGTTTTCGACATCGTAAACCTTTACGACCTTTGCTAATTGCCTCTCTGCAAGCTAGTATTTGGGGAAAGGGTCCTTTTGCCGAGCTCACCTCCAGTGATGCTGTACTGGCAGGCTGAGTCGCGAATGCAGCACACCGTCTTCCCAGTCTTCAGGACCTTCTTGGTGAGTACTATTTGTTTCTTTTGCTTGCAGGGATCCCACCTTCATTGCCAGATTTATGTATTCGGTTCTTAGGCAATTGACGAAGACACATGATGAACAAGTAATCTCTTTATTCTTCTCCTTACAACCAAGCAAGCAGCAAAAGGCACGAAGGCCTTTTATAGAGTCCTGAGCCCGGACAGTGTCAGCCAATAGGAAGCTGGCTGTTTTCGCACCTTGCGCATGTGCACAAGGCTGGCAACAGCCAGTCTGGTCCCGGGCAGCTTTTGGTCTGCCCGGGACCATTTGCAACATTTCTGAGTCTGCTGAATGCTTCAGCAGGCTCAGGACACAACAAAGGACTTTCCCAATTTCATACTCCTTAGCTATATAGTTTTTAAAATTGGTATTTTCATTTTTTTCCTTGGAATTATTATGCAATGCATACTGGATAATGTCCCTGTTGTCAGCTGTTGTGCCAAGAACATATTTCGTAAAGATAAAAGAATAATGTATTAAAGAAAGTTTGCTTTCTGACTTTCTCAGATACTCAAAAATGCACCAAGTGTCCAGATGATAAATATCCAAATGAGGAAAAAGTCCAATGTATCCCCAAAGTTATAACCTTCCTGTCTTATGAAGAACATCTGGGCATCGTCCTGGTCTCATTTGCACTACTCTTGTTCCTAACCACAGGCCTTGTTTTAATCATCTTCATTAAATACCGAGAAACTCCCATTGTCAAAGCCAATAACCGGGACCTCTCCTACATCCTCCTGGTCTCCCTCCTGCTTTGCTTCTTGTCTCCTTTTCTCTTCATTGGTCAACCAAGGAAAGTCACCTGCCTTCTCCGACAAACAGTCTTCAGCATCATATTCTCAGTTGCCCTTTCTTCTCTCTTGGCCAAAACCATCATGGTGGTGCTGGCTTTCCTGGCCACAAAACCAGGAAACCGGGTGAAGAGATGGTTGGGGAAGAGTTTGGCTAACTCCATCATCCTTTCTTGTTCTGCTGTCCAAATTATCATCTGCTCCATCTGGCTAGGAGTTTCTCCCCCATTCCCTGACTCTGACCTCCACTCCCAGCCTGGAGTGATCATCCTACAATGTAACGAAGGGGCTGTTGTCATGTTCTATGTCTCCCTCAGCTACATG
>NW_015415304.1:0-1681 GCF_001527695.2 Protobothrops mucrosquamatus | reverse complement strand
GGGGGGGGGGGTAGACCCCGGCTCCAGATGGTAATAATAACAATGACGGCCAGTATGTTATGGCAATGGCTCATCCCCCAGGGCAACTCCCCCCACAATGTCCCAGCACCTATGCCAGCAGCGATGGCCACAGTCCAGATGCCTCCAAAGTCCACAACAACAGTTGGCAGCAACAGTTGGCACCACCAGTCTCTCTCCTTTCCTGGTGCTTCTTCTCTAGAATTCCTCCTCAGGTCTCAGGATTCAAAACCACCCCCCTCCCTTTTACTCTTTATTATTAAAAACCGAGGCTAGAAACCCCAGCCAACTCCCTTTCTCCACACTCTCGCTTGCCTCCGTTTCAGATATCCTCCCACGGAGGAGGCAATAAAACTTCACTCTACCTAGCCTCTATTTAAAATACCCTTGATAGAAAAATAAAATAAGCTTCCAGACCTTCTCTTCTCAACTCCAGCCACCCCGGCCTTCTCCTTTCCTTTCCTTTTCTATCCTTCCTCCTTCCACTTACGCCAGCCACACCCAAAGCCAACTGCAGCTGTCCCAATCTTTTCCTTCCCAGTCAAGCTCCTGCCAGCACTCTCAGGCAGTCCCCGCTACAGCTGCTTCAGGACTTTCAAAATTAGAAACATTAGTAAGACATCATCTGCATTGAGTCTTTCCCTATATTTATTTTAAATTTGAAAGGTGAGTTGCAAAACTTTTAAACTTGTTTTAAACTTGTTTAAATTGTTACAAAACTCTTTGATTCACGTGCTTATACTTGTCTGTAAAATTCTAAAATTGAAAACGATATTCAAGAGTAACATGTATTAAAACAGTAGCTAGAGCAAAGTAAAGTACTGAATCTTTCTAGTAATATTCAGTCATAATTACAGGTCATTACTGTTCTTGTTTAAAATTTGACTGGAGAAAATGTTGGGCACTAAACACACTAATTTTGTATAAAACCTCAATTCAGAAATCTTGTTTAGAAAACGATACTGAATGGAGCCAATAGTAGACAATATTTGATTCAAGATATTCTTCCTGCTATATAGTGTGGCCATCCTTCTGCTGTTGTAGAATTACAACATATGTTGTTATCATTGCTTAGGTCAGCTTTTCATATGCTATTATGAAACATTGCTCTTTTACATTATCTACTTTTATGTTCTTTAATGATTTAATTCTATCTTTTGCTGCACTGTAGAGCTGCTTATTCTAGTTCTGAGCAGTCTGCTGAGCAAATATGAAAACCGAGTTACTCTAATTAGAGAGAATGGTCATAGATAATGGAATTTCATTTATCAGTGTAAATTTCTCCATTTATTTTAATTGGTTTTGAATAAAAGAAAAAAAGTGACTCACTCTCTGAAATAATTCTATTGGAATAGACTTACAAAAAAAAAACCAGTGTAGTTCCAAACTAGTTCATTACAAGGAATCAAGAACTAGTAGAAAATTCCAGTGGCTATATTCTTCTTTCTTTCTTTCTTTCTTTCTTTCTTTCTTTCTTTCTTTCTTTCTTTCTTTCTTTCTTTCTTTCTTTCTTTCTTTCTTTCTTTCTTTCTTTCTTTCTTTCATCCTACTGTTTCTAATTTAGTAGGAGAGAGATGCAGAAAAATTGATTCCAATAAAAATAAAATCTTAGCACTATTTTATTAACTTGCAGAATAGAATATCATCAGAACTTTCTTTACTA
>NW_015415303.1:0-1681 GCF_001527695.2 Protobothrops mucrosquamatus | reverse complement strand
AGCTGCCAAAAAAGCCAACACAGTGCTGGGCTGCATTAACAGAGGGATAGAATCAAGATCACATGAAGTATTAATACCACTTTACAATGCCTTAGTAAGGCCACACTTGGAATACTGCATCCAGTTTTGGTCACCACGATGTAAAAAAGATGCTGAGACTCTAGAAAGAGTACAGAGAAGAGCAACAAAGATGATTAGGAGACTGGAGGCTAAAACATATAAGGAACAGTTGCTGGAATTGGGTATGTCTAGTTTAACGAAGAGAAGGACGAGGGGGGACATGATAGCAGTGTTCCAATATCTCAGGGGCTGCCACAAAGAAGAGGGAGTCAAGCTATTCTCCAAGGCGCCTGAAGGCAGGACGAGAAGCAACGGGTGGAAACTGAGCAAGGAGAGAAGCAACTTAGAACAAAGGAGAAACTTCCTGACAGTTAGAGCAATTAACTAGTGGAACAACCTGCCTCCAGAAGCGGTGAATGCTGTGAGTGGGATCAAAATGATGAGAGGGAAGACAGTCAATCACTTGAAATGCTTGAGGTTTCTGCTACCTCCCTTAGGCCTCCCCAACTGGGACTGTTTGAAGAGGTAACACCTGGGGGGTGGTTTCCTTGTACTACCACATTATGCCCAAGCACACCCTTTATTCTCAAGTTAATATTTAACTATAATTAACAGTCCTTGAAAATGCATAGCAAAAGTATATTTATAGATGAGGAAACATGTATCGACCATTAACAGCAGTAAAAATTCACATCATTGAGTGCTGTGTCATCACCAATGCCCTGTGCATCCTCCACCATTGTTTTCATCCCACATATGCCACATGTGGTGCAGCGCTGGCTCAATGGGCCAAATTCACCCCATGTTGTGCCAAGGCCCATCAGGGTACTACCATCACTGCAGGTGAACTGGATGTTGTTAGCTGCTGTATCATCTCCCTTTCCTTTTGGTGGTTCCACTCTCAGAGAAAAAGAAACCAGGTTGCCTGTGGGGCACACCTGGCTTTTTGTCCAGGTTCCCCACCTGCCAAAAAAGACAAAGATGGATAAGCATCTCTTTATTGTCTAAATTAAACACTTGTGATCAGTCCAATAGGTTCAGGCATAATAGCTAAAATCTGGGACTAGGAATCAACTTAAAGTCTATTTTTGGCTATCAATATTCATTAAATAATTCTGTCAATAATAGTTGACATTAAACCTAAGTCTTTGGGCTATTGTAGGGAAAAAATTGGAATCAAGGGGTCTTGTGGCTGCTGGCATAAACCCCTAGGAAAAATGGGATAAAGAATATTATATCTCTTTCCCAAGACGTCTCCTAATCCATGTCATGTTCAGAATCCATTACATGGCTTCTCATTCTACAAATTGTCTCGCAATATTGAAGCATCCTTCCCCTAAAAAGAAGAACTTTGCTTTCTATTATACTTGAATGAATTTATTCCCCACTAGTGAAGAGGTGAGTCATTATTCAGCTAGCAAATCCTCTGTGGAAATTCAGTGCCTCGTTTTCTTACTGGAAGTCTGAAGTTCTATCTCAGTTTCCCTAGTTACATTAAACATGGCATTCCACAGGAAGATTGAGTGCCCCCTCTGGCTGGCATGTGGCCCTTCCCCGTGGTTTATTTGGGGAAAGAGGATTTTGCAATAAGTAAAATTGGAACAACATTCCACAGGCCCAA
>NW_015415302.1:0-1681 GCF_001527695.2 Protobothrops mucrosquamatus | reverse complement strand
GCGGGACTAGAACTCACCGTCTCCTGGTGATTGGCCCAAAGTCAAGTAACCAGCTTTCATGCCTAAGACGGGACTAGAACACACCATCTCTTGGTGATTGGCTCAAAGTTGCCCAGCTGGCTTTCATGCCTAAGGCGGGACTAGAACTCACCGTCTCCTGGTGATTGGCCCAAAGTCATCAAGTTGGCTTTCATAGCTAAGGCAGGACTAGAACTCACCGTCTCCTGGTGATTGGCCCAAAGTCGCCCAGCTGGCTTTCATGCCTGAGGCGGGACTAGAACTCACATCTCCCGGTTTCAAGCCCGGTGCTTTAACCACTAGACCAAACTGCCTCTCATATTTTTCCTTTTCCATGAAAAGGCTTTTCAATCACCCTCCAAGCGCTTATTATGGCCCTTGTTCAGTAAAGGTCATTTTTTTTTTTTAACGTTGCCAAAGACCAGATGTTTTTAATAATATTAAGAATAAGAATAAGAATTCCTCAGTCTCTTGAACCAGACATGACCCATGCCTATCAATTCTGCCTTCTCATTAGCCGTGTAAGATTTTTAAAAAAGGGAGGAAGACGCAACTTAAGGAGTCCGGACTCGCAGGTTTTTCTCCGTAATAAGAGGGAGGAGAGATGAAACCGATTTGAGTTGCAGCCTAAACCCAGATAATGTCTCTTTTTTGCCGCTTTCGTCACCCCTTTTGCTGTCCAAGAGGTGACTTAGGAATTTTCAAAAGCTGATGTGAATCACCTACTAAATATTTACACGCCGGGTGGTTGTTAAGAGCTTAATCAGGAGGAGGCGATTTAGAAACAGAAGAAAATGATTCATGGCGGATGGCGTCCACAGACCAGCCACCCTAATGATAGATTTGTAAAAATTGATTTTGTAATTACCATATTTAGCTAAAATGAAGACAGACCTGCATTTATGGTAACCTTTGTTAACCCGTGCAAACAAAGATTAAAAAGCAGTAGGGACAGGAAACCCCAATTAACCCTCCCATTTTATTTAGCGAGGGAGAGAGAAGCCTCAACTTTATATATTGTGCGATTGTGTTTAGCTGGGCGGGTGGTGAGAGAGTATGAAGCTGTGAAGAGTTCCTAGGATGCCTGTGAAGGTAGACACACCTGAAAAAGTATTCGCGTCCACCCACACGAGTCTGGGTGAGCCCCGTCAAAAGGGGTTAATTTTCTCATATTGTGAAGGCCTCCAGTTGGGGCTAGCTATTAAATGGTTGTTTTCTGGGATGGCTCTAATAATAATAATAAAGTTGGAAGGGACCTTGGCGGTCATCTAGTTCAACCCCCTGCTCAGGCAGGAAACCCTATATCATTTCAGACAAATGGCTGCCCAGTCTCTTCTTAAAAACTTCCAGTGTTGGCGCATTCACCGCTTCTGGAGGCAGGTTGTTCCACTGGTTAATTGTTCTAACTGTCAGGAAGTTTCTCCTTAGTTCTATGTTGCTTCTCTCCTTGATTAGTTTCCATCGGTTGCTTCTTGTCCTGCCTTCAGGCGCATTGGAGAATAGCTTGACTCCCTCTTCTTTGGGGCAGCCCCTGAGATTTTGGAACACTGCTATCATGTCCCCCCTCGTCCTTCTCTTCATTAAACTAGAGTACCTCAATTGGACATTACAAACCTGGATGCACTGAACTAAGAGCTAAGGCAGGAAACAACCCTTGAAAATG
>NW_015415301.1:0-1681 GCF_001527695.2 Protobothrops mucrosquamatus | reverse complement strand
TAATATTTGAGCGATTGGAATAATTGAAACCTCTCTTTACGCACAATTTCTACTGTTCCAGAAGATAGTTATACCTATGTTGCAGTAAAACAGAAATCTTCAAAATTCTGGCTTACTACGAATTAATTTGTCCATTGCTGCATACTGCGATTGCTCCTGTTTAAATCCTTCTCCCAGCGGATCTTTCATAATTTACCAGGAAACGGGGACCAAAAAGTTTGGTCTGTTCCCTCAAACTGGTTGAAAGCTACGGCTTCCTGGCTTGCTTGGCAGAGACAAGCTAGAACAGTGGTGGCAAACCTATGGTACGGGTGCCACAGGCGGTACTCGGAGCCCTCTCTGTGGGTACATGGACCGTCTCCCCAGCCTGCCTCCTCCCACAGCCCCCTCCTCACCAGCAGCTCCCCTGGAGGAGAGTTGCCCCTGGGCGCAGCCCATGCGAAGCAGCGCAGCCAAGGACATGGTAGCCGGGCAGCGGGAAAAAGACTCCGCCCTTGCGCCCCTTAGTGCAGATGATGCTGCCAAGCATGGGCAGAGGGCATGGCCGCCATGGCGCTGCTGAGCTGCCTAGGTGATCTGTGGCAGGCCGTGGAGGTGGTGGGTGGCCCAGTGAGCAGGTCAGAGCGGGGATGGGGATGGGGGGGGCAGTTTTTGGGCACTCGGTCTCTAAAAGGTTCGCCATCACTGAGCTAGAAGGTTTCAATTCATACTTCATGGTAAGCACAAATCACAGGAGTTTCTGTGCTTTGTCAGTTCTTTCATGGGCAAAAGAGCCAAGCAAATCCGATCAGCCAGAATTTAAATTACTACAAAGTACAAACATGATCACTATTATTGCATGGCAGCATTTTACATTTTTTATCAGAGATTTTACAGCTGTTTACAAATGGAATTCCAAACTGGAATGTTTGTGGGGGTTTGGGTTTTTGGGTGAATTAAATCACTTTTTATATGCTTTTGAACAAAGTTATATGTCAATTGATTCCTATAATAATTAAAAGTGGGGGTTTCGAGCTAAATAAAGCCTTTATATCACCTGGAAACACAATTCAAATGCTGATTCAAGTAGTCTATATATCTTTTGTGAAAAAAGATATGCTAAAGAGCAAAGTGGGAACACTGAACTCAGGTCAAACAAAAACAGGGTTTTTGTTTGACTTGACATTCACATATTATGACATTAAATAAGCTATCTCACTAGCAAGAGAAATGACCCAAGAACGAGCTAGGCATATCTGATTCTGTCCACATATAAGAAATTTTCAGAAGCAATGGACTTAGTACAGACAAACCAATGTTCCTATGGAATAGGAAGAAGGAATGAGCAGTCTTCAATCTGTAAAATCATGAACATTTGTGATTTGTCGCCTGAAACTTCATAACGTTAACATATTTTAATGCCTGGAAGAGATTTTCCCCTTGGATTAAGGGATACTTTTATTTATTTATACTTACGGCTACATAAAACATTAATAAATGTATGAACGAACTACCCCCCGAGATCCGGATGATTCCGGATCTCCTTACTTTCCGCCGCGCCCTCAAGACATGGCTTTTCCAGCAAGCGGGCCTGACCTAAGGAGGATTTTATTTAGGGACGATTTTAAGTATAATTTTAATTGGAACACAGCCTCTAATATTTGGTTTTTAATTTGGTTTTAGAAGGGTTTTATTTTTGTAT
>NW_015415300.1:0-1681 GCF_001527695.2 Protobothrops mucrosquamatus | reverse complement strand
GGGAGAATTGAGAGAGAGAGAGACAAACACACACACACACACAAAGAGGAGAGGGGAACTGCTGGGGCCGGCCCGTATTGAAGAATATGGCCGAATTTACCCGGGCTGGCCGTATATCGGCGTATAACACGCACACATCATTTGCCCCCTATTTTCAGGGGGGAAAAGTGCGTGTTATACGCCGATAAATACGGTATATATATATTATCCTCTTGATATATTTTTAATGTCCTCTTACTAAGAAGGCATAGCTCTAATTCTAATGAGGCATTCATGATCTCTCCAATTCTCTCCCATTTCTTCCATGCTATATTTACTCTATCTTCTTAATTTTAATCCATATAAAACTGAAATGGCTTTCAGGGTTGTTAGATTTAGAGCATGGATATAGATGTTGAGAGGTAGCCCTTAGGTATGGTTAGCAGAGCACTTTCAAAAGTTCCTACCAAACTGTAATTTCTAATGTGATAGAAGATGCAAGATTGTTAAATACATGAGGAGTAAGTATAAATATATTTAATTTAATTCAAGTTAAGTCTAACACAATTTAATACAGTTTAATTGTTACCCACCCACTACTTTGCCTTGGATTGAAGCCTTTTTGGGCAGAAAAAAAATATGCATCTCATTTCAGAGAATAATTGCTCCTCAAGTTTCTGAAAATAGGGTAAAAGCAGCCTTCCATTAAACCAATACTAAGAGAGTAGTTTGCAGAGGTAGTTTGTATTTTTGATGTTTTCCAGACAGAACCACATTCCGGTAACTTGGGATGACCGTGACTCATTATTTAGGTATTCATTATGTTTAGTAGTTGAGATTTATTCCAACTCTTAGCATTGATTCACGATTCATTATTTATTTACGTTAAAAATTATTGCTGCAAGGAATTCTCATAACTGGGCACATGGCATGCTATAAAAAAAAAAGTTGAATGTTAGAATGACTGAGGATAAATTTGCATTGCTTCTTGGAAGTGGAAATCATGAGGACATCAATGCCATGATAATCATATCTTGGTTAACTGCCAAAGATATGATTTCTAATTTGCTTTCCTTTCATGGGATTTTTATGCTTGGGTTTCTTTTTTGGTGAAAAATTATTCTATGTTTTATGACAATTCCAAGAATTATTAGCTATTTTTGCTTAGTTGTTCCAACTTTTCATTGTATATGCTATTCTGGATCTCTGCCTAATGCTATTTTAAGCTTTTTGAATTATCTTACAAGAGATTGCTTTCCAGATCAAATCATCTTATGTCTCCTTACATTTTAATAATTTTAGCAAGGTTTATCCTAGCTTGAGATGAAGAAAATATATTAATCAATTTACAGCAATTGTTACATGAAAAAATATTCAAAAGCTGAAATCATTTATTCTGCTATTATTTTGCCATAACTGAAAAGGCTAATTTATACTGTTCATTTATGGATCCATTAATTTATCTAAAAATATCTAATTCTGCATCCACAAAAAATGATGCCCAAAATTTCATATGTGATTTGTTTTCCAGAAAGCTATTTGTCTGATTTATTTATTTTTAAAACCCCAACTGGCACAGGGTGACAATGCCCATGCAGCGATTATGCTAAATGTTGGTTTTTGTTCCTCAGCTGCTGATTGTGCTTATATGGTTTTTAAAATGATTTTATATTGTTTCTTGTTTTTATACATTGCTTTTTAA
>NW_015415299.1:0-1681 GCF_001527695.2 Protobothrops mucrosquamatus | reverse complement strand
ACACTCATGCTCATTGGCTACAATCAGATGAAGGAAAGCTACCTGATATCAACCTAAGCAAGTTGTGCTTCCTTTTTCTGGTTATTTGGCTATAACTTTTCATAGAATACAGTACAGATAATTGAACAAACTTTGTTGCATTACATTCTTGATTAAATTATCTTTCCATTGATATATAATTTTATGGTACTACTCCAAACAAAAGTGGTGTTATTAGCCATCAAACCTCAAAAATACACTTTTCCCAAAAGGTTTCCACAATTTTGGCCACTACTGTAAATGGGGAGGAGGGGATAAGAAACCTGAAATAAAGCATTGATAGAAACTCTTATGAATGGGAAAGCTACCTCCAAGCATTCTAGAACTCAATTTAAATTGCAATGAATCTTTTGATTACCCAATGACACTAATGTAACTTGGAAACAAAGATGTACATTGCCACTAAATCCTCATAGGCCTTCTCCATCTTAATGCATGTTAATCCTGATTTGGATTAGGCCACTGTGCCCTAACTTTCCAGCAAAAAAACAAAACAAAACAATATAGAAGGTCAGCTGCATAATATGTTTTCAATAAAGTTCAATAAAGCTAAGCTAAGGAATTGCTCAGAAAAATGTTTTCTAGGGAATGGCGACAAAAGCAATATTTCTGAGATGCAAAACTTCTCCCACAGTTTTGGAGATCTCCTTAACCACTTACGAAGAAAGGCAGAAAATTTTGTCAGTAGATGATGAGAATAGGAGTTTAGTATGACAATAAAGACTATCTTTGAACTTAGGAAATATCACCATATTGTTAATGTAGTCTACATAAGAAATACACTTAGCTTCATTCTGGATGTTGGATAAACTCTTGTAGTGTATATCAATGAGTGATGATTTCTGGAAACACAGCTGTGCCATAGAATATAAACTTTGGCCAGAGTAAATATTTTCAGTCAGTTTTACTGACAGGTAAGTGTGCATAGAATTGCAGGTTTGTTTTCTAGTTATTTTGATTATGACTCGTTTTATTTATCAGTTATTTTTTAGAGTCATTGTATTCTTAATTTCCTTTTTATTGAAAGGAAAATGCACTATATCCATAGTTCTAATTGAGAAGACAGAAAACAGAAGCCTCTAAAGCAGGGGTGTCAAACTCGCCACGTCATGTGACGTGTCGCGATGTATCGTGACTTTTCCCCTATTGCCGGAGCTGGGGTGGGTTTCAACATGACGCATCTGGCCCTCGGGCCGGCAGTTTGACACCCTTGCTCTAAAGCTTGGGTTTAAACAATTGCATTAAAGCATTTAAAATTAAATATCTAAAAATGGTATCGTAACTTGCAGATTTAAATGTATCTTTGTTTACTTTGACATGTCTGTCTTATGTTAGTGCACTTCATTTAAACTGAACTATATAAATGATGACATCTGGATTCAATAGCATAATTTGATCCCCCCCAAAAGAGATTATTTCAAAAATGTAATTGATCTGGCTTTAAAAATAAAGAACCAGATTCAAATATAATAAAATATTCATTTGCTTAATTTTTTTCCTATTTTTGCAATTCTTTTCAGTATGAACAATTAACTGATAAATGAGCTTTACAATGTGTCTTGTTTTTTTAGCCTGAAACCTTTGAGCGTCTCTTTCTCAAGCATCCTGAAGCATTGTCATTTGGTCCGCTACTTCTGGAATC
>NW_015415298.1:0-1681 GCF_001527695.2 Protobothrops mucrosquamatus | reverse complement strand
TTCTGGAGGCAGGCTGTTCCACTGGTTAATTGTTCTAACTGTCAGGAAGTTTCTCCTTAGTTCTAAGTTGCTTCTCTCCTTGATCAGTTTCCATCCGTTGCTTCTTGTCCTGCCTTCAGGCGCCTTGGAGAATAGCTTGACTCCCTCTTCTTTGTGGTAGCCCCTGAGATATTGGAACACTGCTATCATGTCCCCCCTCGTCCTTCTCTTCGTTAAACTAGACATACCCAATTCCAGCAACCGTTCCTTATATGTTTCAGCCTCCAGTCCCCTAATCATCTTTGTTGCTCTTCTCTGTACTCAGCATCTTTTTTGCATCATGGTGACCAAAACTGGATGCAGTATTCCAAGTGTGGCCTTACCAAGGCATTGTAAAGTGGTATTAATACTTCACGAGATCTTGATTCTATCCCTCTGTTAATGCAGCCCAGCACTGTGTTAGCTTTTTTGGCAGCTGCAGCACACTGCTGGCTTATATTTAAGTGATTGTCCACTAGGACTCCGAGATCCCTCTCACAGTTACTACTATTGAGCAAGTTACCCCCTATACTATACCTGTACATTTGGTTTTTCTTGCCTAAATGTAGAACCTTACTTTTTTCACCATTGAATTTCATTTTGTTAGATAGCGCCCAGTGTTCAAGTCTGTCCAGGTCCTCCTGTATTGTCTGGCATGATCTGTTTTTGACAAACCTGTGTTGGCTTTTCGTAATGACTTTGTTTGCCTGTAGGTGTTCGTTGATTCGTTGTTTGATTATCTTTTCCAGAATCTTGCCAGGTATTGAGGTCAGGCTGATAGGTCTGTAATTTCCTGGATCCATTTTTTTTCATTTTTTGAAGATGGGAACTACATCAGCTCTTTTCCAGTCCTCTGGTAGTTCCCCAGTGCTCCAGGATCTTTGAAAAATATAGTTTAGTGATTCTGAGATTAAATCTGCCAGTTCCTTGAGAACCTTGGGGTGTAATCCATCTGGTCCTGGTGATCTGAACTCGTCTAGGCTGGAAAGGTGCTCACTTACCATTTTCTTGCCTATCTTAATTTGTATTTCTATTCTGTTTTTTATGGCACTATTGTGCCATAAAAGGCGGACCTGCACCTTTTTCGCCGAGCCCTGAAGGCCCATCTATTCTGTGTGGCCGGCCTGGCGTAGTTTGATTATGTTTTAGTGGGGTTTTTTGTATGGGTGTGTTTTTAGAACGGGCCCGTTATTTAATTTGATTTTAGAACTGCCTATATTTATCATGGTTTTTATTATCGCCTGTTCACCGCCCTGAGTCCCGTAAGGGAGATAGGGCGGTATATAAATTCAATAAATAAATAAATAAATGCTGCAAATACTGTATATTCTTGCTTTGACAATATGCAGAACTGTCTGGTATTTTTAGAGTTAATACAGAGCAGAAGAGGGTGGAGGGAAAGAGAGAGGAAGGAAACCTTTGACCTTCACACTAATTGGATAAAGTGATATATGACAGCTAATGTAGGGAGGGAATATGCTGATAATTTAATTGCTCGGGGAAGGAGAATTTAGATCTTGACAACTATTTTTGATAGGTTGGTCTGTTTTTTCCCTTTGTGTAAAGACAGATGAGAAAAATGAGTTAAATAGTTCTGCTTTCTCCCTGTTGCTTGTCACCTTCTTGCCACTTTCACCCACTAATGGATCAATTGTTTCCTTCA
>NW_015415297.1:0-1681 GCF_001527695.2 Protobothrops mucrosquamatus | reverse complement strand
CCACTGTTCAGGAACCGTTTCTCTGACACATCTGCAAATAATACACAGAGGAGAGTAGTTCAGGGGCAAGAGTAGAACTTATCATTCTTTGCCCTTATTTTACTGATTTCTGCTGTATATAAATATGACATGCCTTACAAAAATCAATGCCCTCTACACACTAGTGACACTACACACTGAATATTGCAGATACTATTTCCAGAGGGTAGCTATAGATCTTATGAATACAAAAGCCAACAACACAGAACCAAACAGAAGTCGGCACCTTCAGGAATGATCCATCCCTCCAGGACCCTTTTGATTTTAGATCATCCTGGACAACAGACTAAAAACTGCTACACCTCCTTGCTAATTACATTGCAAATGATGCTAGGAAAGAACATGTCTTCACAATTCAGTCTTGCTTGAAAAAGTTCCAGACATGCTCTTTCCATAAGTATTCTGAGATTAATATTTCTTTTTTCATTTGTACTTTATTGCTCTTGCCATCGTGACATTCATTGGCAATATTTCATTGAAAGTATATAGGGAGACAGGATAAATTTGAAATGAGATGAAGTCACAGTTTGGATGAGTCTTATAATAAAACACATGGTTGAAAGGAATATGAGAAAGTACAGGGAACTGTCAATGAACAGGAAAAGAAAGGGGGAACGCATAGGAGCAGTTGCTTAATCATGACACTTTTTTTTTTTGGTAAACACTAGAAATAAAAAGGGTAAAGATTTTGATGACACGGCTGGCTTGAGAAAACCGTTTCCAATTTCTTCCTTGGTTTGTTGTCTTTTTAAATATAAATTCAAGCTGGTTGCCTCTCATTTATCTTGTTCTGGCCCATTTTCCCCTAGTTTACTCTCAAGCTCCTCGCTCTCCATATGTTCTCTCAGATACACCCCTTCACTGCTCCCGTCATCTCCTGTTCCCACTCATGGCTCAATGGTTCCATTCATGTTGCCACTGATACTTGAAACCAACTCCCACTCCTTGCTTGGCAAAGGCTTCCTCTTACCTTTAGATCATTTCCTTGCCATTAGTTTCTAGAGCAGAAACTCCTCATACTTTGTTTACTTGAGGTGCTTTCGAATATCTTACCTCAAACTTCTAAATATATCTGAGAATTTAGTCCAAGCTAGAAACCTAAATCTAGCTTCTCCTCATCTCACCAAAGCTTCAAACCTTAGAAGCATGAATTACTAATTTTTGGTTGCCATTAATAAGAGGGGACTCAGTTCCAATCCTTGTTGGGCAGTCTGTTGCCTCAAAACAAAGACAGTGCAGTTTTCTGTCCAAGAGCGAAAGAGTTAAAGAATTAAATAACATCCCCCAATCAGACCAGTTTCAAGAAATTTGGAATTCTTTCCCACAGTTATAGTGGGTCAAATCAATTAGAAAGTGGCATCTCTAAATGAAATCAATATTTTGTTTTCTTCACTGGGATTTGTTGGAATCTAATGACCTGGTTTGAACATAACACAGACTGTATAACACACGCATCTCCAAGGACATGTCAAAATTGCAGTACCGAAATTCAGCGATGCTTGAGCAAGATCCACAGGATTGTCTGGGATGCTACACATCCTCTTCACGACCTGTTTTCTTTATTATATAGGCATAGCACTCTCTCTCTCTCTCTCTCTCTCTCTCTCTCTCTCTCTCTCTCTCTCTCTCTCTTTCTCTCTCT
>NW_015415296.1:0-1682 GCF_001527695.2 Protobothrops mucrosquamatus | reverse complement strand
AAACAGTACTATACAATAAATATCTAAAAGCCAAATTAAAATATATATTAAATGACCTGTATTAGATTTAAAATTATAAAATCCCTTTAAAATCCCTATAAAATCCCCCCCTAGGCCAATCCCGCTTGATGGAAAAGCCATGTCTTGAGGGCACGGCGGAAGGAGGGGAGATCCGGAATAATCCGGATCTCTGGGGGGATTGTTGGTTCCTTGTGCTGCCATGCCCTTGGCTCTAAGTATCTAGTAAGCTGGTGATAAATTACTGACTGACAAGGGGCCAATTTCCCAGGCTTCAATCATTTCCCTGGCTATTTTTGTCTCTGTTTGGCCAACAATCTTAGGAGCTGCGAAATTGAATATATGTCCTTATTCATTGCAATGTGATGCTACCAATGAGTTGGGTCTTCTCATCTAATTGCTTGCTTGTGTTCTTGCAATCTGGCGCTTAGCTTCCTCCCCGTCTGTCCTACATAGTCACAGAGGCAATCCAGGCAGGGAATCCGGTAAATTACATTAGAAGTTTCTCCTACCTCCAAGCGATCTTTATAATGCATGATTTATAAGGGGTATAAGAACTACTTCAAAACTTCTCTTTGGGGAGGGAATCATGTAAGGTACAATCTTCATCACAAACCCATCACAGCAAATAAAGTTCAACTGACTTAGGTCAGTGTATTTTTTTTTAAAAAAAAATCTATTAAAATTTAGCCTTGTAATATTAACACGTCAAACATTAAACACCTAGAAATGTCTAAACATTCAAAGTTCCTAAAATATAAATAACACATTCAAAAAAGAGAGTGATAAGATGAATCTTTACTTGTTGACTAAACCAAGGCACCCTGTCTTCAGGAGGGAAAGCCTTGGAAACCATGACCATCCCCATAGGAAGGCTTCCTGTGCAATGACTGGAATACAAGCTGTAGATTCCAGTAGGAACAACAAGATACTTTCTGATGAACTCTGAATTCACACAGTTTCATATCAAAATAGAAATATCCAAGTCATTTGAATGTACATTGTTAGGATTTGAGATCCTGAATCTAATTTGGCAGGTGTAAATATCAAAGACAGTCCTGATTCAAAGCAACTGCTTTCTAGGTTTACCTCCTATTAATCAGAATGTGGGGAGACAACATTACAAAACCAGGAGAGAATAGCATGCCTGTTTATTGGAAGTAAATGTAATAATTAAAGTGGCTTAGAAATATTATTTTCTGTCATCTATAATTAAACAAGACTCTCAAGAAGCCTAATAATTTTCAGGTAATCAAAAGATGAATGTACAGTAGAACATTCTAGTCTTGCTGGGCTTGTAGGAGGTATGTGAAGTATTAAGGATAGACTATTTCTAGAAGCAAATAGAATGACAGACCACAATGTACAAATATTTTTAAAGCAGTTTACAAATATGAATAAATATTTTAGTCATCTAAAATATTGAGAGGTCCCTATGAAGATTATCCTAATTTATAATCTCAAGATAAATGCAATCCAAAGGAAGAGAAATGCATCTTTTATTGATTAGGAAATGTCCTTGTCTAGCGGATGCATCACCAAGGATATAAGTTTGAGGAGAAAAAAGTTTAAATTCTTAGTTTGACTAAATCAGGTATCTCAAAGTTAATCTTGGGTTTCTTTGAGTATTATTTTCAGGTCCAAGGGCACAATAGTAAAATAAT
>NW_015415295.1:0-1682 GCF_001527695.2 Protobothrops mucrosquamatus | reverse complement strand
CTAAAAGCGAACAAAAAGAAACAGACTTTTCACCTTCTTTGGAGCAATGTAGATGATTGCTTACATGATCATCAAAGGTTTTCAGAAATATTAAATCAGTTTCAGGATTGTGTCCCCTGTTGATCTTAATATCCAAAAGGTTTTTTTTACTGGGAGAGGTGCTCCATCAGATGGACCCTAAATCACATAGAAATGTACAGGTCAGAATCAATACCAAAATCCTGAGCTAAAAGTTATTGGCAAGCTGTGCCCTTATCCACATCTTGTACTAAATGAAGCTTCCTAACAATAACCCCTGCAAAATATATTTGATGTAATTTAAGTATTGTATAACCAAGATATTGATAATTGTGGCCATTTTCAAGTACCTCAGGTATGGCAAACCTGCCATAACTGGAGAAAAACTCTCCTTGCTCCCATTGCTTATTACTTAAACATCTGAAGTATTCCATAAATTTGACCCTGATATTCCAGAACTACAGCCTCATTTAATTTCAGTTTATAAATGATTTAATTTATATTCAAGGTAGAAAAAAGGATTGCCATTCTAGTAAAGAGGATAGGAAGTTCAATCAGAAATGCATGCAGTGGAAGTCTGTATAAGGCTTTCAAACCTAATGAGTATGTACGTAAGCCAACCAAGCCTATACTAACAATCAAAAAGGTCCTAGAATCAGTTCCCAATAAGACACAGCCATAGCTTGTTTCTAGGCAGGTCAAAGTCAACTTTAAAATGGCAGTTTGATTGTTTCCTTTTTTTCTTTTTTCTGGGAAGTCTTTAGGTAGCCAAAAAAATTTCAATTCACAATTCATCTATAAGACAAGGCAAGCAAACATTCTATTCCAAGCCATGAAAAACCTTAAGCAACTGTTGCAGAGCTAATAAGAGGTTTTGGTTACTATCATTAATTATTGTTCTTGTTCTATAATTTGGTGAAGATTTTTTTTATCCCATGTACAAGAAGATTTGGGATATCAGAGTCTTTGCATGGTAAGTAAAATATATTTTAGTGCTTTTTTTGAGCTTCTGGGAAGCTGAAGAAACATGCCAGTGCTATTGATTTGTATTCTTGCACCAGGGATATAAAAAGTGTGGCTGACTTTTTGAGGGCAGCTGTTGCAATGCTGAGCAAGGCTGATGTGATACATGAGCTTACTGAAATTGTACAACCCTACCTTGCCTCTAGAAAGAGGAGAAATGTGATGAAACATCCACTGTACCTATAATTTTGGGAGTACCAATAACATACTCTCAAAATTCTATTTTCCTTTTTAGGTATAAAAGGATAGAGATCTCTTGCCCAGAAGGAAGGGTACACCAATCGCCAAGCTTCATCAAAGAACAGAACCTCAAATTGCTTTGTTTTTTATTAATTTTAGTACTATGTAATAGACTTGTGTATTACAGAGAATTGTATATATTAGAAATGTCTATATACTAAAGCTAAATGAAAAAACCCCAAATGATAGGAAAGTTGATATTTAGAATTTAAGAACAAAATAATTTGAGAATACTAAATGCTACCAAGACGCTTAGACTTGAGTAGAGATTCCAAAACATGTTTATTTTATTCTTAAGAATCATAATGTGACTAAGATATATTTAAAAAAAAACATTGAAAATGTCATTTAAAAGAGAGAGAGAGAGAGAGAGAGAGAGAGAGAGAGAGAGAGAGAGAGAG
>NW_015415294.1:0-1682 GCF_001527695.2 Protobothrops mucrosquamatus | reverse complement strand
AAGTATGAGCCCATGTTCAGGCTTAATCTGTAGCAATAAGAGGAAAATACTGGTTGCTTCTTAATTTGGTGACTTGTCATTCATGTGGCCATGTTTCAAATGGTGGCTGCCACCAGTTCAGCTCATTCCCCTCCCCTGCTACTTTTCTCGGATGGTCGCGTACCACCTGCCAGGTGTCAATGTACCACCGGTGGTACCCATACCACTGGTTGAAAAGCCCTGTTGTAAACTACTGAGAAATCTTAGGGATTGGTGGTCTATAAATGCGATAAATATTCTTCTAATGCCATAAAACCCATGTGAAAAAAGGCAGATTTTTTTAAAAAGGTCTAGATTTACATAGTTAAGTTTAACTATGTAAGTTTAACTATTAAATTTATAACTGGTTATGAATTAAAGCATTAATATCTGTCTATCACAGAAAAAAGAATCTCTATAATATTCAGGTGAAAAATACTATGTAGCATTTCCTGGATGTCTTGAGCCTTCCTGATACGTTGATTACCAAACTTGAATCTATTTGTTTTTGAGATCACAACACAATCTTTTGAATTTTTTTCCTATAATAAAGCTGCTAGAGATATCGTTGACATATCTGTAGCAGTGCTTTGGAAAATGCACTCATCCATCTATAGCACTTGTGAGCTGGATCATCCATCATTCTGTGAGGTCAGCTATTAATGTCATTTTCAAGTATGATTTATGCTTCTGATTCTAATCAGCAAGCATATCCATTTTGTAGTTTTTATAGTATGTTAATTTGATGCTGGTGTATTTAAAAATACATCAACATTCTAACTACAGAAGACATGGATAATCTACACTGAATGCTCAAAGTCTCAAAGGTGTATTTATGCCATTAGTTGTATTTTAACTGTAGAAGCAGGCAGCTACTTTAGGTGTGTATACACACACACACATATATACACTTATAATGTATACTATCACTGTTGTCTTTTAGCAATGCCTAGATGTAGTGATGCCAAATGATAGCAACACCAGGAAGAAGGAATATGAGAAGTTGGAGAAGTACCAAAACTTGAAGGAGGAACTAGAAAGGATGTGGAAAGTAAAAGGTAAAGTGGTCCCCAGGGGTGATAGGAGCACTTGGGGCTGTAACTCCTAAGCAGAAGACTGGCCCCAACAGATCCCAGGAACAACATCAGAGGGGTGCGTGCATATCTCTCTTTCTCTCTCCCTCTCTTTTTCTCTCTTCCTAGAATGGTGACACATCTGTGAGGCAGCCACTAGAAGGAAATATGAAATTCTGGCAATTCGGTGCTGAAGAAAAGGCAAGATAATGGCTCAATTCGAATACCATAACTATGTGTTGAGCTACTCATTGCTCAGAATCCAAACTAAGGTGAAAACAATTTGTTCTCATTTTCTATCCACTCAGCAATTGCATTCATAGCTTTCTCTGTAGATCTTTCTACTTTTCTACATTCTTTGGATGAAAAACAGTAACAATTATTCTGACTTATTATTTATTTTATTTATTTATTATTTGAATTTATATCCCGCCCTTCTCCTTGCGGACTCAGGGCGGCTGACAATCAATTAAAAACACCACTAACAATCACAAGTTAAAATTAATTAAAATGAAATATTTAAATTGTCTAATTAAAAAGTAATTAAAAACCCTCTAAAAAACCCCTCTTAAAAATTATCCTAGGCCAGTC
>NW_015415293.1:0-1682 GCF_001527695.2 Protobothrops mucrosquamatus | reverse complement strand
GAATAGAATAGAATAGAATAGAATAGAATAGAAAATGGAATGGAATGGAATGGAGTAGAATAGAATAGAATAAAATAGAATAGAATAGAATAGAATAGAATAGAACAGAACAGAAAATGGAGTGGAGTGGAGTGGAGTGGAGTGGAGTAGAGTAGAGTAGAGTAGAGTAGAGTAGAGTAGAGTAGAGTAGAGTAGAGTAGAGTAGAGTAGAGTAGAATAGAATAACAGAGTTGGAAGGGACCTTGGAGGTCTTCTCATCCAACCCTAGATAGTAGTCCTAGACACGGCCACCACAAGGCTCTGTGGCTAACAACACCCCCCCCCACATACACACACACACACACACACACACACACACTGCCGATGCCATCAGCACCCACAACTTCCCCAAGTGAGCTCCAGACAAATGTCAGCAGACAGAATGGGGGGAAAAGATTTCGAGACGACAGAACGAGCGAGGCCCGCCGTAAAGTGTCTTTTAGAATTATGGCTCTCTGCCACTTTGTCACGCTGATGGTTTAACAATGAAATTCAGTGCCCGGAGGGCCCTTCTGTTCTTTTCGGCAGAAAACGGATGAAACGGGCCGGGGGGGGGGAGTTCAGATCGCAAGCTACCTTTTCCGCTCATCCCCTCTGCGGCTCGCCACCGTAATATCGGCTAATGGATAAAGAGATAAAAAAACGTATGATCTGACACAGACATACCTAAAATGATTCCTGGAGGAGTGCTTGGCCTTTCCTTAATGAGACTGCCACTTGTGATAATAAGATTTAGAAAGAAGCCTTATTTATTTGTTTATTTATGACCTGGCATAATTATTTAACTTAATTTACTGGCCAAGTCTCCTGGGGACGGGGGGGGGGGACACAAAGGGGCTAGGAAATAAAATAAAATGAAATTAAAAAAAACCCTTTCTTTTTTCCTGGCTTGCTTTCCTTCCCTAGAAGATCTTTCTATACAGATAGTTCTCTGCTTCCAATGATTTAGCAACATCCATGTTAGGCTCAATTGTGGTCGTACGTTGAGGACTGACCTGTACTTGTTTGAGTGAGGGAGAAAATGGTGCTGAGAAAAACCAAGGATGGTGGTGAATGGAGACCAGTTTAACCTTCTTGCGATCGTAAATGCCAAGTTAAAATCTAGAATATTTTTTGGCGGGAGGGGAATAGAGAAATAGATTCTGGTTCATGCACTCAGAATTTGCGTAATATGATGGAGGCGATGCACCCCACAAACAGATTAATTGCCTCTCCTTCGGTCTTTTCCTTTGTTTGGAAAATCCTTCCAAAATACATCAGATTTTCAAGAAAAGTCTTCCCTCCTCTCATTCAAGATGGACAAAGCGTGTTTTATTTCTTTATGGGTTTTTTTTTTAAAATCCCATCCCTATCACTTTATGTGTTACAACTCACCATCTCCTAGCGACTGGCCAAAGTCACCCAGCTGGCTTTTGTGCCTAAGTCTGGACTAGAACTCACAATCTCCTGGTGATTGGCCCAAAGTCACCCAGCTGGCTTTCATGGCTAAAGTAGAACTCACAATCTCCTGGTAAATTGGACCACAGTCACCAGCTGGCTAAACTCACTGAACAAATATTTCACTTAGCAACAGAAATGTTGGGCTCAATTTTGGTCATAAATCAAGGACTACCTGTATTTTTAGAATTTTAGAACTGTAAGCC
>NW_015415292.1:0-1682 GCF_001527695.2 Protobothrops mucrosquamatus | reverse complement strand
TGGCATATGGTATGAACTAATCCGGCACTAAGCTCCAGTGACATGCAGAGCATGCAATGTTTTGTGAATGTGGCAATGGTGTTTTTTTTTATTAAGCTTCAGCCTGAGAATCCAGGAGCCCCTCCTGTGAATCCTGAAGAAGCCACATCTTTTTGCAGGAGACTTCTGCTGTCTTTTCTGCCGGGCTGCCCAGTTGCTCTACCCAAGCCAGACACCCTGTGCACTCCCCGAGAATCCTTGCATGGCCCCCAGCTTCGCCAGTGGTAATCTGGAGCAGCCAAAACCAGAACTGCATCCACTTGACCTGCTCAGGCATGCAGGACCCTGGGCAAACGCAACTCTTTGACAAGAGGGCACGGCAGCCCCATTTATAGCCCCAAAATGGAGAGAGAGAGAGAGCCCAAGGCTTGATCACTCCTTGCTGTCTTTTTCCTCGCCAAGTGTACCTGCCAGGTGTATTTTGAAAGAATGCATTCCAGATTTAGGAAATAAAAATTGTGCACAGATATCGGCATGCCGGTGTCTCACAGCTTAATGCAATCAGGGGCCCAAAGAATAAGATAAAATCAGATGAGCAGGGGAGTCTGCCATGTGTGTGTGTCTGTGTGTGTGTGTCTGTGTCAAGAAAGTCAAGATGGTGACCACAATCATGCAAAGAAAATCTTGCCCCTCTTTGTGCATTAGAAGAATCACATTTATATAATAATAATAATAATAATAATAATAATAATAATAATAATAATAATAATAATAATAAGAATAATAATAATAAGAATAAGAATGATGATGATGATGATGATGATGATGATGATGATGATGATGATGATGATGATGATGGTGGTGGTGGTGGTGGTGGTGATGGTGATGGTGATGATGGTAAAGTTGGAAGGGACCTTGGAGGTCATCTAGTCCAACCCCCTGCTCAGGCAGGAAACCCTATACCATTTCGGACAAATGGCTGTCCAGTCTCTTCTTAAAAACTTCCAGTGTTGGAGCATTCACAGTTTCTGGAGGCAGGTTGTTCCACTGGTTAATTGTTCTCACTGTCAGGAAGTTTCTCCTTAGTTCTAGGTTGCTTCTCTCCTTGATCAGTTTCCATCCGTTGCTTCTTGTCCTGCCTTCAGGCGCTTTGGAGAATAGCTTGACTCCGTCTTCTTTGGGGCAGCCCCTGAGATACTGGAAGACTGCTATCATGTCCCCCCTCGTCCTTCTCTTCATTAAACTAGACATACCCAATTCCAGCAGCCTTTCCTTATATGCTTTAGCCTCCAGTCTCCTAATCATCTTTGTTGCTCTTCTCTGTACTCTTTCTAGAGTCTCAACATCTTTTTTACATCGTGGTGACCAAAACTGGATGCAATATTCCAAGTGTGGCCTTACCAAGGCATTGTAAAGTGGTATTAATACTTCACGTGATCTTGATTCTATCCCTCTGTTAATGCAGCCTAGCACTGTGTTGGCCTTTTTGGCAGTTGCAGCACACGGCTCATATGGTTGTGGTCGCCATTTTGACTTTCTTGACCTCCTGCAGGGGCTGCTTGCAGCTTGGCCGGAGCCACCGGCAAACAAGGCTCCAACATGGCTCAGCCATGTTCAGCTCAGCTTTGTTCCTTTTCAGCTGCCAAGACCTCATCCTGGAGGCCGGCCGAGAGGAGGGTCCGGAGGCCCATCCTGATGGGAGG
>NW_015415291.1:10849-12531 GCF_001527695.2 Protobothrops mucrosquamatus | reverse complement strand
AAACCATAAAATTCAAAATAATAATCAACCCTATTAAACTAATAATAATAATCTTATAATAATATAATTAAACCATAAAAATTCAAAATAGTATACAACCCTATTAAACTACTAATAATGATCTTAAATTCACTCATAAACTAAATAATACTTTTCAATCTCCTAGTTCATCTATATCTATAACATATCAAAATAATATAATTAAATCTTAATCAGAAGCTAAATGATACTTTTCAATCACATACTTCTTCTATCTATAACATCTCAAAATAATATAATTAAATCATAAAACTAAAAATAATATTCAGCCATATTAAGCTAAATAATACTTTTTATATGTAATCAATCCATCTTCTCCAAACCAAAATATATTTTTCTTATAAATCCTTCACAAAAAGCGGAGATTTTTGCATATCTACACCAAATTTTGCATATCTCTACCCCCCCAAAAATTTGGTGTATTAATATGTTATAGAATAATGTATTTTATTTTATTTTTAAAGAGGAGGTGCTCGATTAGCATCCCCAAACTGCATCCGAAGGATGAGGAAAGGAAGGAGGTGGGATGTGTAGGGTAGTTGACAGAGAGGGCAGGTAGGAGAGGAGGAGAGGAGGAGGGAAGTAGGTAGGAAAGGTGAAAGAGAGGGCGGATGCAGGGGGGGCTGCCGAGCACCTCTGAAAATATGGTTATGTTTAATATGTTTTTTTCTTTTTATTAATGTACACCATATTTGTATTTAGAATTTGTTTATTTGAAAATTAATAAAAATTTGGGGGAAAAAAGCGGAGATTTTTGCCATTTCTACTAGATTAAACACAACAATGCTCTTACATCTATTATAAAATTCAGCATCAGATTAATTTCTTTAACATCAACTTCATAACACATTACAAGATTAATCCATAAAACTTTAATATCTCTACATGTCCACCAATTATAACTTCTATATTCCATTCATACAAATATCCTCAAATTCCAAATCATCTTTTAGGTCAATATAAAGAAGGAAAAAAAACTTTAATTAATTAATTTTGAAGGAACCCTTCTTATTTCTACTTGAATCTAAAACACAATTCCAGTCTTTTGCTATTCTTTTTTCTTTGCTCTATAAGCTGCACGAGTCATTCTCTGTTCCTTTAAATCATCTTTTATCTCCAAACACTGTTGCTTAGAATGAACCTGCAAGCTTCCTGCTGCTGATATTCCTTCAGTCAGATGTTCTTCAAACTTTTGTTCAATTCTCTTCAGTCGTGGAGATGATGGTGTACCTGCTTTCAAGACTGAAACATAAAAATCTCTTGCTTTCAAAATTGTGTCAAGTCTATGACATGTCCCCACAAAATTCACCACTAACCCCACAGGTATATCCCATCTATATTGAACCTGACGTTTTTTCAGCTCCTCAGTCAAAAAAGCAAAATCTTTTCTTTTTCTAAGAATTTTAGAAGGTATTTCTTTCAAAATTATAACATCTTGAGATGTGATCTGGAATCTTTGCTTATAAAAAGCCTGTATAATTTCATTACGAAGTGATCTTCTGAAAAAGTAAATAACCACATCTCTTGGTAAATTTCTTTGCTTTGCAATCCGTGAATTGACCCTAAAAATTTTCTCTATCTCTCCCGAGATTTCTTCAGGTCCACAGCCCCAAATAAAAGCTAAATCTGCAGCAATTTCTTCT
>NW_015415291.1:0-1169 GCF_001527695.2 Protobothrops mucrosquamatus | reverse complement strand
TAAAGAAACATCTTTCACCTATCTTAAAAGAAACTGACAAAGAAGGGAGATTTTTATTGGTGGAAATAAACTTAAATGGAAGAAAGTGCTTAATAGTGGGGGTTTATGCCCCCAATCAACTGTCATCTCAAAAACAATTTTATAGACAACTACACCAGAAAATTGTGGCTATGGATTATAATTCCTTGATTGTTATGGGGGATTGGAATGGGGTACTTGATACTTTAGAAGATAAAAAGACAACTTCTAAGGATGTGGCCCTTTCCAGATTCCCTAAATCTTTTTTTGCAATGATGGAAGATCTGGAGTTGGTGGATGTTTGGAGATCACAACATATGAATGAACGTGACTTTACCTTCTTCTCTCATAGACATGAGTCTTTCTCAAGGATTGATTTTGTTTTGACATCGACTGACTTGCTTATTGACTGCAACAAAACCAAAATTTTTCCTAGAACCTTGACTGATCATAGTATGGTATGGATAGAGATTGGCCAACAAAAGAAAAGGAAATCTTGGAGAATAAATGAAAATTTGTTTAATCATGAGGACAAGGTTAAAGTCCTGAAGGAATACACGGAAGAGTTTTTTCAATTTAATTTGGATAAAGATACTCCTATACATATTGTTTGGGATGCCAGTAAAGCTTATTTGAGGGGTCTGCTAATTTCTATGAATAATGCACATAAACGCAAGCAAATACAGAGTAGATTAAACTTGGAAAAAGAAATTGGGATTAAAGAAAAATTATTATCTCAGCGACCAACAGATACTAACTTGAAGGCTTCTATTAAAATGCTTAAGGATCAATTTAATATGTTAATTGCTGATCAGGTGGCCACCAATCTGAAATATATTAAACATAATACATTTGCTAATGCAAATAAACCAGGGAGATGGTTGGCTTACCAATTATGCAAGAGACAAAAAGCTAGAGTTATATCCAAAGTCTTGGTTAAGGGTCGTGAGGTATATCAACAAGAATTGATTAAAAAAGCATTTACAGAATTCTACTCACATTTATATTCTTCAGGGAGCATAAAAATCGAGGATATTGATAAATATTTACAATCTTCATCAATATATAAACTTACATTAGACCAACAGAAACTTATGAATGAAGAGATTACTGCAGATGAAATTTCAAATGCAATTAAACAACTGAAAGCT
>NW_015415290.1:0-1682 GCF_001527695.2 Protobothrops mucrosquamatus | reverse complement strand
GGAGAGAGAGAGAAGGAGGGAGGGAGATAGAGAGAGAGGAGGAGGAAGAGGGAGGGGGGGAGAGAGAGAGAGAGAGAGAGAGCTATTCAGATAGATAATAGACAGGTGGAAGACAGACAGACAGAATGTTCTGTATGGGTAGAACTAGCTGTCCAGTGTTGAACTAGGGCAGCCCATGTAGTTGTAAACCAAAATGAGTCCCTCCAGAAACTAGTTCTGCTAAACATGGGATTTTTTTTTAACCATTGTCCAAATGTGCTCCACGTCTCACCTTCCAACGGCTTCTTCCTCCTAGAATACGGAAGTCCACCTACCTGCGTTTACAGCTCCTGGCTAAGGAGGAGTACAAGCTGAGCCATCTGATGGAAGAGTCCTTGCTGGAGGATAAAATCGCCCCCATCTTGTACAAACTGCACCTCGAAGCGATGGACCGGAGGCTCCGGATAGTCCTCCAGGCCGTCAGGGACTGTATAGAAAAAGAGGGCTACAACAAGGTGGTGGACAATGACTTTGCCTCCCCTAGGAGCACCGTCACGACCGAGAGGTAGTGAAACGGACAGACTTCCTTCAACTCCGCGGAAGAAGACCAACACGTCGACCAAGCCACCCTCCCAACAGTCTCCTGAAGGACTGTGTGTAGGCCACGTTTGAATTCAGTGAATTCAGAAATTGCTCTTCTAATTGTTCTCCAAGTAGCGAAGGGGTAGACTCCGCAACGGGTTTAGAATCTCTTGCGGAATAATAGGTAGCTCGCCCACCAAAAGGCTCTCGGGACAATCCACGTGTTCTCAGTGGACGTGGTCAGGCACCTGCCCTGTTTTTCATCCAGCCTCGCTTGCCTTAGCTTCTAAATGGTTCTCCATTGTCAGTGAGGGCTTTGGAGCCAACGTGTGGGCGGAGCTTCTGGCAAGCCCCACCTCCTCCCCACCCCACCCCCGTGCTTTCATTTCTCCTGCGGCCTCCTGTGGTCTCATGGTTCCCCCCTTTCTCCTTTCTGCTCCTTCAGCCCACGAGTCCCACAATCGGACCTCGCCAACCCAGTTGAGAAAAACCTTGCAGGAAATGTCAAAAAAGTCATCCATACATCCCGGAGCTGACTGCATTTGGAGGAAAAGGCATCCACTTGCCCTCATCTCCGTTTTCCCAACAAATCCTATCAAATTAGGAAAATACACACATATATATATATATATATATATGTATGGAAGATTGTTAACTGGAACTCCTCACCGGCTGGACCAACCCATTCCCTTCTTTTCCTTTGTACAGGAAACCCATCTTTATTTAATATTTTGTATTTATAGTGGAGACGGTCATGGAAAATGTGACCTTTGGATGAGAAGAAGGGAGTGAACGGATGTCTACCACCCATAAGAAATGTTCTTCGAGAGAATTCCAGAGAAGTCTCAGCGGTGGTGGCTGCTGAAGCTATCCTAGATCTGAGTCTTGGGTTTGGGGGGGGAGGGTGGATGTCGCCAAAGAGGTGAATGAATTGGGCCTTTTGAAACCGTGCACACCTTACGGGAAAGGATGAACTGTCAATATTCTCCCTAACAAACGGAGGAGAGGAAGGATCAGGAATGGAGAAGGCCTTCACGTGGTTGTGACATCTCCGTTCCTTGGGTCAACTTTCAAGGCATCCTCCTCCTCTTCTTCCTCCTTTTCTCTTGCTCCCCCCCCCC
>NW_015415289.1:0-1682 GCF_001527695.2 Protobothrops mucrosquamatus | reverse complement strand
TGACTCAAGCAGAAACTTGTGATCTGCCTAACATCTTCAAATTTAATCCAAACCCACTTAAGTGCCACTGGATGATAATCATGATGTCTCTTAATTATTATTGTGTCTCATCATCCCTTATCTATGCACTCCTCCCTTACAACTTTACTAAATTTTTACAAATTTAAGTATTTGACAAATAGAGTAAATAATCCAGTGCGGTTATCAAAAGTTAAGACGCTGGCATCCTTGCATCACTCTTCAAAATCAGAACTTGTTTTACCAGGGCAGACAATCTCCAATAAAGACAAGAAGTAGAGGGGGGTGGGGGGTGGAAGGAAAACTCAAACAAAAATGATAGTCTAGCTAGCATCTCAGAAGAAAATGAGTTCTTTAAGCTTGAAGAAGCCGGAAATACCTAGAGGTTAGATTATATCTAGAGCAATATTCACAGAGAGGGGGAGAAACAAAATTGCTGCAAGTAAAATGATGCTTCGCTTGTTACTATGTAGTCCACTTGTGAAATAATAATCTACAAAATAGTTTAGAGGGTTTTTTTTTCCAATTTCATCATTAGTTAATTTATGTATATCATTTAAAACACCACCACCACCATTTGGGGAACCGAATAAAGCATCATTGCTAGAAAAGAAAGAGGATAAGAAAAAAATGCATTAAATATGTAATCACAGTGACCACCAACATTTTTTCCTAGGTTTCTCTAACCTGTTCACAACCATTTTCACAGACCACCACATTAAGTGCTAGATTTATTTATTTTTTTTATTAAATTTTTTTATTAATTTTTTCAAATAAAATATGAACAAATAATACAAATATGGTGCCTTTCATTAAAAAAACAAACACATAAAAAGCCTATTCCGAAATAATCGGCGTCCCCCCCCCCCCTGCATCCACACTCCCTCCACCTTCCTACCTACTTCCCTCTCCTTCCTCAAGTGCTAGATTTAGATACTGCACAGACTCAGTGAGTGGAATAAGCAACAACATTAACAAAACTTCTTTTTTCCCCATGTATGATCAGTAACTAACTCATCAAGCTTATAGGTTTCGTATTAAAGCTATAAAGTTACAACAACATTTACACGATACAGAAAGACCTGGAAACTCTAAGCCCAACCATAAATCAACGTATTGACCATTTATTGCATTGATGTTTACAAGAGTGCTGATATCTATAAGAATATTGATATCTATAAGAGATGGGCCATTTTTTATGCTGGGCTACCCTGCTCCTCCTCCTTCATAAGATAGCACTCCATAACTATAAGATATTGTCAACAGCATTATTATATCCATCAAGTTCATGCATTTCTTAGATTCAGAGCAGAGAAGATACTTGAGAAAAAGGGAAGCACATTATCTAGTATTTCAGACAGAAATTTCCCCTTATTTTCTCTGAACCATTTTCATCTAAAGTTGCTGTTGTACATAAAAAGAGAATGTTTAGGATTCATCTGTTGAAGGGAACTTGATGGACACCGAGCACTTGGAAGAAAATCAATAGCGCCTATAATATCAGCTAAGTCCTCCAATGCATCCTAAGTGTGAAATGAAATATTTTGGCCAGCTTTGATATTTCTAAATGCATTGAAAAAGGGCTAAGAAAGGGAAAAAGGGACTAGGGAACAACGATGCCCTTTTCCTGGAGTATTGGTTCTTATTGCAAATGCCAATTATTT
>NW_015415288.1:0-1682 GCF_001527695.2 Protobothrops mucrosquamatus | reverse complement strand
CATATCCATTTTTTATCTGACGTCCATGGGTAACCCTGTTCTACATCCTAATGGTCCCATATTTAAAACAGACCTTGATTAATTTATGCCTTTCAGATTCCCAGAAATGGCATTTTTACAGGGGCTGTGAGGTGAGCCATTTGATCTAATAAATTTAAAAAGACCACAAGAAAAAGTCCTGCACGATGAGGGCCAGGCTGTTGTAGGCCAGCATTTCACTTCTCTGGCCAGCCAGACCTCTCCAGGCAGCTGGCAAAGAGAAGATGGAGATAGTTCTTTTCCTATAACTGGAACCTGAAGACTTGGTGCCCCTAACCTAGAGGTAACATTGCTTTACAAAGGACAATAGAGTCTGTCTGGTAAAATGGTTGAGAGGTTTGACTAAAACCAGAAAAAGGCAACCCTTTTTGTATTGTCACCAAGAAAAGTGTATAAAAATGGGCAAAAAAAATAAGATGAATTGGGATGAAAGACAATGGGACCACGCCCTTTTCCCCAAGTTCATTTTGGGGGATATAAATTATTTTCACTGTACAATGATTCATATATAGGTTGGGAGCATTGCTATTTACTGTGGCACAACATTAGCTTTCACAATGGATTATGGGTGATGTAGTCCCATCAAAGCCACAAAGAAATGTGCTCACATTACTCTTCTAACACTGGAAGTTTTTAAGAAGAGACTGGACAGCCATTTGTCCGAAATGGTATAGGGTTTCCTGCCTGAGCAGGGGGTTGGACTCGATGACCTCCAAGGTCCCTTCCAATTTTATTATTATTATTACGAATACTGTAAGCATTGAAAGACATTTAGATTTCACAGGTGCAAAGCGATGCACTTCTGACAAAACACGATTACCAAAAAGTTCTATACTTTGAAATCTGAAATAATTGCTGAAAATAAGCACAGATACACAAGGGTGTCCACAGATGGGAGTCAGCAGTGTCAAAATGGTGGATGCAACCCAGCAATTGAAGTCCTTCCCCCTTTTTAATGTGCATATTGTGCACATATCAAAAAGAGCAGCAGCTTCAATCTCTCAATGTTATCCACCTTTTTGATGGTGCTCTCCTTCACACAACAGGAGTCTGGTTTTGGGGAACAAATATTAGGACCGTCCTATATGGGCTAAAATCTCTCTGACCCTCCAAACTCTTCTGAGATTTCACACCCAGGACATGTACATCTCCAACCTTATTTAGCCTTAAGAACTAGAAACATAGTTACTGATAGGCAAAGATGCTCCAGGATAAGGGCATTTAGAGCTGCATTCAAAGCCAATTGAAATCAGCCAATGGCTTTTGGCTGGGTATATAGAGCCATCACATTTGAAGGAACAACTGAAAGTATGAATGACTTTGCCCTTAAAAGTATTTATAGCCAAGCCAGCAGGTGCAGCAAACCAGCCCCTCTCCAGCACCTTCTATTTCTAAGCAGCAGAAACCCTACACACACACACACACACACACACACACACACACACACACACAGAAGGCAAATGGGAGCCCCCGTTTCTGTCCAGGCCCTGCTCTTTTTCCTTCGTGAGCTCAGAAGCAAAGGTTTAAAGGGTGTCTGAGCATCCGGTTCCCACCACCAGGGCCCAGGCCATTCCGCCCTTGCAGCCACATTGCCAGCACGTGACCGGAAACCATGCAGCTTCTGATCTCTTCCCAGCTGCTGC
>NW_015415287.1:0-1682 GCF_001527695.2 Protobothrops mucrosquamatus | reverse complement strand
GAAATAAATCTCTCTACTAAATCCTAAATCTAATTGTCTATCGGAGGAGTATCAAAGTGTGTCCTAACTGAGCGAGACTAAGAACAAACTGGGGAAGGACAGCCCAGGGAGGCGTGGCCAAAGTTTGATCTTAGTCTATACTGAGCAAGGAGGCATTGATAACCCACCGGTGGAGGCTACATCTCACATGCTGTAGAACTATGAGACTTTGTCTCTAATCAGTCTGAACGTCACCAGGCTAAGGAAAGATGATTGAACTATTGAACCCTTTTCAGTTCAAATTCTGTGTACTTAAAAAAGAAAAGAAACTTGTGAGCTGTGGCTCATCTTTTTCATGTTCATTTTATTTCTTGTCAAAATATTAGTTGTCCAAACATTAATGTTCTGTTTCTGTGTCAAATTAAAGGCGATGTACAGTAAGTGGATTTTGAGTAAATGAATTTTGAACAGAATAGATATTAAGGCCAAGATTTCCTCAAGTCAAGATCAGTGTCTAGTGAGATTCATGAGAGATTATGGTGATCTAGTAGTGCCCAAGTACTAAGGAGGCTTGGCTTTTTCAGGTTCAGGCAAGTTTGCTTACTGTACATGCTTCCATCTGCTGCAGATAGATCATAAATTAAAATCCTATTGTAAAATATGATAAGACCTCTCTTTTCCCCACTTTCTTCCTGTCACCCCACTCACACAATGCAGATAGTCCTTGATTTACAACCATTTGCTTAGTGATGGTTCAAAATTACAACACTGAAAAGTGCTTATGACTGGTCTTCGCACTTATGACCATTGCAGCATGGTTACCTGATCAAAAGTTGGGCAGTTGACAACCAGCATGCATTTATGATGACTGCAGCATTCCAAAGTCATGTGATTCCTATTTGTGACAGCCAGCTTACAACAATTCAAGTCAATGGGGGAAGCTGGATTCACTTAATGGCCACGTGTGATTCACTTAATAACTGCAGAGATTTACTTAACAACCGTAGCAAAAAAGATCATAAAATCAGGCAAAACTCACTTAACCGCTTTGCTTAACAATGGAAATACTATCCCAATTGGGGTTGTAAGTTGAGGACTCCCTGTAACTCCATGTGAGATTCAAACCTTTGGAATTTCTTGTTCATAAGCAGAACGGTCCCATCACAGTATACAGCAGGGGTGTCAAACTGTCAGTCCACAGGCTGGATGCGTCATGGTGAAACTGTGCCCATCCCATTTCCGGCAATGGAAAAAAAGTTACAACACGTCACGTGACGTTGCGAGTTTGACACGCCTGGTATACAGTATTGCTGTTTTATTTTTTAACTCCCTAGAAAACAGCAGCCTGCTCTATTACTGACAGCTGCACTTCTGAAATTCAAAAGCAGATAAAGATGGACACCTGCAGACATTGAACTGCCCATCTGTGCTTATGGTATTTAAAGAACAATAAATACAGGCAACATGACAGGGAATGTCCATCAACTGTATACCTTTTTTTATGATCAGAACTGGCTGCTTCTGAAAACAGAATGGCAGATTTGCTGGATTCATCAAGACAGTGTTATTTAAATTGAATAACAGGAACCAGCTGCTGTGAAGAGACCTGCTATCTTTGTGCAGCAGTGTCTAATATAGTTGTCATAACTACCATGATCTTGAGGGTGAACAGAGAAAATTATCTGGATTTTGCAGAAATCTGA
>NW_015415286.1:0-1682 GCF_001527695.2 Protobothrops mucrosquamatus | reverse complement strand
TGGATGTGGATATCACCAAATGGACTAACAATAACAATGGGGGTCATTAGCTTTCATGTAATCCTTTTTGAAGTTTCCTCCCGGCAATGAAGAAAAGGGGGTGAGAAGGTAATGCCTAGAATTGTCGCTGGGAGAAGGGGGTTACGGGGGTGTGGCTAATGGGGGATCCCTTAAAACCTTAAATGGGAGAGCTCGAACCCAAGTCCTGTCTAGAACGCCTACATCCAGCTTTCTCTTAATAAAGATGCCTGTTAGAAGAAATATTCCAGGAGTTCTGTCTTCTTAAGATGCAAAGTGGGGTGGGTCCTTACATTAGACAGGACTTGCAAAATTAGTCCACGTGGAAGGAAGACCCTTGCCGGGGGACTTTGCAAAAACGACCATGTCAGACAGTGGAGCAAGGAAGGGAGAAAACTCCCCTGAAAGGGAGCCGGAAAGTGAGCCACTGCCCCGGCTGAAACCCTGCCAGCTGTCGGAATCTGAGAGGTCAGAATCCTCAGGAGAAGAGGTGGTGGAGACACGGGACCACAAACATCGGTGGTCAATGGACGTTGGAAAGAAAGGCGAGTGGGGAAAGAAATCAAGAAAGGTGACTCTGAGACGGGGGCCCAAACAACCAGAATGGAAGCAGGAGATGGAGAAATCCCTGCACACAAGTGAAGAGGAAGGGAGCTTGGCACCGTACTCGGGCTGGATTCTAGAGAAAGCAATCGACCTAATGAAGCGAACCCTCAGCTCCCTAGGAGAAGGGAATCCTGAGCCCTACGCCCGCCCCAGGTCCTGGAGCCGCAAAGGGAGAGACAACGAAGGGGAAGTGGAACCTGCAGCCCCGGGGACATCTACTGATCCAGTAGTCACCACTCTCCGCCGAACCACAGATGGAAATCCGAATGGAAGAGACTACCACCCAGAACGAAGGCACCGATCCATTCAAAGACGTCCACCGCTGGAGGTGAAATTCAAAGGGGAGCCAACACGCTTGGGATTCTTCCTAACCCAAGTCCTCAGCTACATGGAGGAATACGGGCAGGACATCCCCAGCAACAAAGCCCGTATCCGGATTGTGCAATCTGCCTTAGACGGACCGGCCGCAGATTGGGTGGTGAACTTGCACGACTCCAATGCCCCAGAGCTCAACGACTTCAATCATTTTATGTCCTCCCTGAGAAGACGATTTGAGGACCCCCTGGCTGATCGCAAAGCCCGCGAAAGGATAAAAACGATGAGGCAAGGCAAACGCCCGGTAGCCGAATATACACAAGAATTCCGGGCCATTGCCAGCAAACTAAACTGGCCAGAAGACATCCTCCTTAGCCATTTCAAAGACGGACTAAATTATGACCTATATGATGCTTGCCTGCCCCGAGGGGACCCACATCAATTAGAAGAATGGTACGTCTTGGCAGAGGAAGCAGAGATCGACATATTGAGGAGGCACCGCCGAGGAAAACAATGGAGCCGCTCACCGCCTGAGCTGACACGTGAACCAGTGAAACCATTGGCCACGGCCAAGAAGCAACCGGGGTGTTTCAAGTGCGGGAAAGAAGGGCACCGAGCTGTAGAATGCCGCTCAAGAACCACCCAACACAACCCAAACAGATCACCGGCCAGAAACTCCGGAAAGCCTCCAGCTAAGCCAAAAGAACCTGCCATGAGAATGATGGAAGCTGTGGAATTCCCCA
>NW_015415285.1:0-1682 GCF_001527695.2 Protobothrops mucrosquamatus | reverse complement strand
TGGAACTGCTCTAGACTTTACGTTAAATGAGACTTGGCATTTTAATGGTGGATGTTCAAGTAATGCAAACAGCAACAGCTTAAGGGCAGAATTCAAGCAGACAGGAAAAGGAGATTTGTCCTGTTTATCCCCTGTTGCAGTCATAAAAAAAACCTTTGGAAATAAATATTTGCTTTGGGGGCAGGTGTCACATTTCCCCCCTCCATTGACAATGAAAGATACATACCTGGTTTCTCCATTTCCCTGCTAGCTTTTAGCAACATTCCACTGCTGGCAGCATTACATGTTTATACAAGCGGCTTCTTAAATGAAATACAGTTGTACTGATATTGTGTTTCTTTTATACGGCCTTTTATGAGATCTCTTTGTGAACGGCGGGCCGCTCACCCTCATCTCGTGCAGTTGGGAGCATGTTGACAAATGAACGATCTTTTGTGTGACAACCCCACAGTTTCAATAAAACTGTGATGGCAACAAAATTAGTTGCCGTCCTCGGGAGCCAAGGAAGTGATTAAACAGCTGGGGTTGTGAATGCGTAGCAGATCAGCTCCTTCTTAAATGCACCTTTTTGGTAATAGCTTCACACAGAGACAGGGTTTTTTTTCCAAGTCAGGGTGATTGATAACAGTGTTTTTCCTGCCAGCGTTCTGGAGCTTCCGATAATGATGAACGTTGAAATGCAAAGGCTTCGCTTCACAGACGTAACCTGATTTTTCAACCTGGTTTTTTTTTTTTTTAAATTTGTCTTCTCGTTTCTCTTTTACTTCTCCTCACCTGGGTTGGGACCAGGAACAAAAACGCAAGCAAATTCCGTTGGAAAAAAATGATCATCTCTAGACTGCATGGCTCTTGTTCAGAATAATTACATGTTCTCAGCAGAAGGTCTTCCCGTAATATATAATCTCTCACTTTCAAGATCGGTTATTGCTAGGAAGACGGCGAGGGACAGCCAGCAAAAGATGCTGATGACATTCATCAGCTTATTAACATTCAGGTCACATTCAGCTTTATGGCAAACCCCTTTTCAGTCTCTCTGTTTTGACTCTTTGGAACAGTGTGTCACGAAAGGGAGACACCCAGGTTTGCAGAGAGCAATGCACAGAATAAGGAAAGGGTGGGAGAACCCAGGATAGATTTTCTAAGCCAGCTAAGAAGCCTGGAAGATTTTAATTGGGCGTTTCTTTCCTCTTTGCTCTTTCACGATACACTCCTCCTTTCTCTAAGAGCGTATCAGCCCAAAGGAATTAAAGGGGCTCAGCCCCCGTTATTTGTTTCTGAAAATCTTGGATGGGTAGGTTGTTTTCAAAGGAAGAATAAGAACCTATTAAAAGGAAATATCCCACTGATATCGGTTTCCATCATTCACTGGGGATAATTCCGTGACAAGCTCAATAAAGAGAGATCCAACTTAGAACAAAGGAGAAATTTATGACCCCGAGAACTGAAATAGCTTGACTCCTGGAATTGTGAGTGCTCCATTGTTGGAGGTTTTCAAAAATAGACTGGACAACCATTTGACTGAGATGGTATAAGGTCTCCTGCCTTGAGCAGGAGGTTGGATTAGAAGACCTCTGAGGTCTTTTCCAGCTCTATGATTCTATGATTCAATGATTAAGTAGACTTGTTGTCTTGATATCCTATAGAACTTTCTATTTCCCATTAGGTGATGTTTCTCATTTTTG
>NW_015415284.1:0-1682 GCF_001527695.2 Protobothrops mucrosquamatus | reverse complement strand
CTGATCAGTAGCTGCAAACACTTGTGGGGGATTTTCTACAATATACCACAGCTCTTTTGCTTTCAGCAAACATTCCATTTTTGCTGCCCAGATAATGTAATTCTTTTGCCCTAAACGAGGCACAGAGCTTTCCTTAAATTCCATTGCAGCCATTCTGCTAATTCTGCCTTGTTCTTATACTTCTAAACATAGGCAATTTTTTCCAGCTTTAAATTACAATGCAGTCCTTAGTAAGCTCTGGGCCCATAACCTGTTAGAGAATTTTAATTTCTCTATTGGTGAAAATAAATCAGAAGCTCTCACAGTTGACTGCATTTAGCTGATTCAAATAAACTCTTTATATTCATATAAAATTATTTACAATACCATATATTCTTCTTCATAGCAACATAGCATAAATGAAGACTTCTTACAGCAGAGACAGACCTGAGACCTGAAACTGAAACCCAGCTTCTAACTCAATAACCTTTTTACACAGACTCAGTAGCACTTTCTTCACATTGGCTGACTGAGTTACCACATGACTCTTTCTGCTCGTGAATATTCCAACAAAACCTACACAGGAAACAGTTGCAACACCTAAGCAGATGCAGCTCCCATACTTTCTCTCTGGCTGTTTCTCCATACCTTCCCTCAAGGATGTCTCCAATCTGTAGTGGTCGTTCTTCTGCAGCCACGCCATGCAGATATTCTCCAGGTAATCTGTGAAACGCTGATTGATGTATGTTTCAGCCCTCTGCTTGAACCACTGGGCTTCTTTGTCAGCTGCTGTCCAGATGCCGGTCCCCATGTCGTAGCCAAGAAAATGCCGCCCATCATAGCCGTACTCCCCGTGGCCGCTCCTTTTCCCATCTTCCCCGACTTCACAGAAGACCATCAACTGGACGATGTGAAAGCCTAAAAGAAGCATCCCCAAGGTTAGGAGGAAAAGCTCTCTAGGAAATCAGAGAAAGCCACTTCCTGCTGGAGCTCCAGATTCTGTGACTGCCGAGAGAAGAAAGCAAGAAAGACAAGGATTACAGGAACAGATCTTGAAGGCCAGTCGAGGTTGAGACAGAATTTGGGATCTGTAATACAGATTTGTCACTATAAAGGAATTCATTATAAACAAGGCTGGGAAATTCCTCATACAGTCTAAAATTCCTTAATTAAGACAGGATTTCTTAGAGGCCCACATCTCCCGGCACTGGAGTGAAGTTGCCTTTCCTGAGATCACTTTCAGATAATTTGAAATTGTGAAGGCAAATGATCTATATTGTTAGCATTTGTGGATGATATTTGTTACAGATGCTGAGAATCAAGAAAGAGTGCAGAGAAGAGCAAAACTGGAGGCTAAAACATATAAGGAATGGTTGCTGGAATTGGGTATGTCTAGTTTAACGAAGAGAAGGACGAGGGGGGACATGATAGCAGCGTTCCAATATCTCAGGGGCTGCCCCAAAGAACAGGGGGGTCAACCTCTTCTCCAAAGCACCTGAGGGCAGGACAAGAAGCAATGGATGGAAACTAATCAAGAAGAGAAGCAACCTAGAACTGAGGAGAAGTTTCCTGACAGTGAACACAATTAACCAGTGGAACGATTGGCTTCCAGAAGCTATGAATGCTCCAACACTGGAAGCTTTAAAGAAGAGACTGGACAAAAATTTGTCTGAAATTGTACAGGGTTTCCTGCCTGAGCAGGG
>NW_015415283.1:0-1683 GCF_001527695.2 Protobothrops mucrosquamatus | reverse complement strand
TGTGGTGGGGGGCAAGGAATTGGGTCTGGGGTCTTCCCCCCCAAAAATGAGGGTAGGGGGCGTCCTGGGAGCCAATGCCCGCCGCTGGGCTCCTTCCGGGGGGGCTGCTTTGCAAAAAAGTGGGGGGGTCTGCGGTGTGGGGTCCCCAGATGGGGAGGGCAGGGAATTGGGTCTGGGGTCTTCTGTAAGACACACCCCCTGGGTGTGGCTTCCTGAGTCTGCCCGGCTCCGGGTCTTTGCTCAGAAGGGAGCCCCGCTGAGCGGCTTTGAAGGGGGGGGGTCTTCCAAGGGGGGGGCTGCTCACTGGTCAGAGCTGGGGGGGTCGACCCCCGCCCGGCCGAGGGGGTCCACGGAGCCCAGCCAAGTCCTGGGATGGATCTGAGGTTCCTCTGGAGCCCCCCCCCGATTTAATCAGGAAGAGAGAGAGAGAGAGAGAGAGAAGGAAAGAAAGAGAGAGAGGGAGGGGGAGAGAGAGGAGACGAAAGAGAGAAAGAGACAGAGGAGAGGAAAGAGAGAGAGAGAGGAGAGGAAAGAGAGAGAGGGGGAGGCAGAGAGAGAGAGAAGGAAAGAGAGAGAGAGGAGAGGAAAGAGAGAGGGAGTGAGAGGAGAGGAAAGAGAAAGAGAGAGAGACGAAAGAGACAGTGAGAGAGAGAGTGAAGGAGAGGAAAGAGAGAGGGGGAGGTAGAGAGAGAGAAGGAAAGAGAGAGAAGGAGAAGAAAGAGAGAGGGAGGGGGAGAGAGAGAGAGGAGACGAAAGAGACAGGAGAGGAAAGAGAGAGAAGGAGAGGAAAGAGAAAGAGAGGAGAGGAAAGAGACAGAGGAGAGGAAAGAGAGAGAGAAGGAGAGGAAAGAGAGGGGGGAGGCAGAGAGAGAGAAGGAAAGAGAAAGAGACAGAGGAAAGAGACAGTGAGAGAGAGAGTGAAGGAAAGAGAGAGAAGGAGAGGAAAGAGAGAGGGAGGGGGAGAGAGAGGAGACGAAAGAGAGAGAGAAAGAGACAGAGGAGAGGAAAGAGAGAAGGAGAGGAAAGAGAGAGAGAGGAGAGGAAAGAGAGAGAGAAGGAGAGGAAAGAGAGAGGAGAGGAAAGAGAGAGAAGGAGAGGAAAGAGAGAGAGAGGAGAGGAAAGAGAGAGAAGGAGAGAAAGAGACAGAGAGGAGAGGAAAGAGAGAGAAGGAGAGGAAAGAGAGAGAAGGAGAGGAAAGAGAGAGAGGAGAGGAAAGAGAGAGAGAGAAGGAGAGGAAAGAGAGAGGAGAGGAAAGAGAGAGGGGGGAAGCAGAGAGAGAGAAGGAGAGAGAGAGAGAAGGAGAGGAAAGGGAGTGAGAGAGAGGAGAGGAAAGAGAAAGAGAGAGAGAGGAAAGACAGTGAGAGAGAGAGTGAAGGAGAGGAAAGAGAGAGAGAAGGAAAGAGAGAGAGAAGGAGAGGAAAGAGAGAGGAGAGGAAAGAGAGAGGGGGGAGGCAGAGAGAGAAGGAAAGAGAGAGAGAAGGAGAGGAAAGAGGGAGTGAGAGAGAGGAGAGGAAAGAGAGAAAGAGAGAGAGGGGAAAGACTGAGAGAGTGAAGGAGAGGAAAGAGAGGAGAGGAGAGAGAGGGAGGGGGAGAGAGAGGAGACAAAAGAGAGAGAGAAAGAGACAGAGGAGAGGAAAGAGAGAGAGGAGAGGAAAGAGAGAGAGAAGGAGAGGAAAGAGAGAG
>NW_015415282.1:0-1683 GCF_001527695.2 Protobothrops mucrosquamatus | reverse complement strand
TCTAACATGTCTTTATTCTCTGACTACAGTCAACGAACAACCCGAGCAGAGGCACGCAGGCCTCTATTTATACCCTCTGATCCCCGGGCAATTCCAACCAATCACAAGGCGGTCTTTTCCCGCCTTGCGCATGCGCGCAAGGCCGGCGCCGCTCAGTCTGGTCCCGGGCAGCTTTTGCAAATGCCCGGGACTCTTGCAACTCAGGACACAACACCCCTCCCCCCTAGATAAAATAATACTGTGCCCAACATGGACGCCACCATGGTAAAGTGTGTGTTACTAACTGTTGCATTAATTTCACAGTGTGTGTGAGAGATGGGGCCGTTCTGTTGTTCAGAGAACCAATGTGCCCCAAATCCCGTTTCCACAGAGTCAACCAGTCTGAACCTCTAGTTCAAGTTGCTATATACTTGCTCACCTTACATAATCTGCAAGGTATTTGGGAGGGCCTTTGACCCGTAGCGACCTTCTCGGACCTGGGGAACTTGTAGTGTTTTCCCGGTTGCTTTCCACGCTAGGTGAATTACCCTGTGGCTGTCTCGTGACTTCTGCCTGCCTTTCCTGCCCGTCTCCTAGGCACGTGAAGTCAGGACTCTGCTGTTCACTATACCTGGTTGACCTACCACCTATGGAGTTTTCCAAACCCTCTGAACTCATCTCACTGTTCCCCGAAGGTGTGTAATTTTCCTGGCTCCTTTCTGTAGTGATAGGGTCAAAGGATACCTCCCTGTTAGCCCGAATACGTGGGGACATCCTTCTGTGAGCCGTTGCTGAAAAGGACATGTCCCCACCTTGTTTTCCCTGCTCTTTTGTATGATGTGAGTTGTGAGTATGCTCCCAATCAGTCTCTGTGTCTGGAGTATTGTTGGTGAGGTATGGATAGTTAGTATACCTCCGGTGTGACTCCCAGGCTGGAGTGCGTGTGGGGGTGTCTGTTTTTCCCCTGCCCCATGAATTCCTACTTGGAGCACTTGCGGAACGTGGGTGTTGTGTACCCGTGTTGCCTTCCACAGCCATTGTTGGCTGCTGATCCTGATTTCCAGAATGCATTTCCCATTCCTCCTCCCCCCCCAGAGGAGACTGAGGAGGAACCCTAGGCGAGTCCCGCCTCACACGAAGTTGATCAATGTGGCGGCGAAGAACGCGGCTGTCTTCCAGTGACACCTCGTAGGACAGAGGCCCCGAGACCTTGCAGACCACAGCCGGGACCCAGAGGTGTCCAGGCCCATAATTCCTGGCCCAGACAGGATCACCTACAAGCAGGACCCGTGGTGGGTGTGGCTGAGACACCTGTGAAGCGACACGCTCCGGATGCAGCCTGTCCAATTTAGTCACGAGCCGACGACCCCAACGGAGTTCGGCCGGGCACTTACCCGTGGCAGTGCACGGAGTAGTACGATGGGCTAGAAGAAAGTCAGCCAACCTGTGATGCCAATTGCCGTAAGTCAGTTTCTTGAGGGCGTCCTTGGCGACGCGGACCATCTGTTCAGCCAGACCGTTGGTGGAAGGATGGAAAGGAGCCGAAGCAGCGTGGCGGATCATGTTGGCTTGTAGAAACCCCTGAAACTCAGTAGAAGTAAATTGAGGACCATTATCCGACACCAGAACATCTGGCAACCCATGTGCAGCAAAAATGTTTCTCAACACCTGAATGGTCTTGGCAGCAGTGGTAGATGACACAGG
>NW_015415281.1:0-1683 GCF_001527695.2 Protobothrops mucrosquamatus | reverse complement strand
CCTGCCTGCCTGCCTGCCTGCCTGCCTGCCTGCCTGCCTGCCTGCCTGCCTGCCTGCCTGCCTGCCTGCCTGCCTGCCTGCCTGCCTGCCAAAAGGCTCCTGCCTGCTAATCTATTGCTGTTGCATATTTCAGCTCTCGTATGCTCTTTTTTTTACTGCCAAATGGGTTAGAGTTATGATTAGGATTATCAATAGTTGACAGTTATCTTTACAAATTTCTGCACCCATCACTATAATTGCAACAAGAATATCACACCAATTGATTGTGTCAGTGATCAAAAACTTTTTGGATATGAGATTTTAACCCTAATAACAGGCAGAACAAAAAACAAAAAACAAGAGCCCACCTTTGAACTCCACCACTGACTGGAGTTTTTGAATCCAGTTCTAGTGTGACATCCTAATTGCTACATCTCATGGACTATGAATTTATTATCTTGAGGAAGACTTAGTCCTTAGGCAATCTCCTATCCAAGAAGATTGAATGATTCCTCTTAACTTCATGAATCAAGCAACTATCTGTCCCTTCAGGTTATTCTCTTAGCTGACAAATTCCTGAGGAATAGTGTTTTAGCGGCAAAGGAGCTAAATAGTGTTGATGTCCCTTACTATCACATACGTCTTCATTCACAACAGCCATGTAAAGCAGGGACTGCACAAAATTTGTGGGCATGAACCCCCATACTTTGATGTCACCTAAGCACTGTTCCCTTGATCTATTCACCTTCAGGCTTACATTCCTTTCTTCGTTTGGTGTCCATTTCTCTGGCGCTTATGAAGATGGAGATTGCTAAGCATATCCTAGGAGGATTTGTTTTCATCACATAACTTTCCAGTCTAAAAGAGTTAAAATTGGGTGGGGCTGGGAGAAAGTGTTCTCATCATTCCCATGAAAGCTGTTTCCTTAACATTATTCTTTTCTATGTCCCAAAGGAAATGTGTCTTGGAAGAAACCTCCCTGGTAAAGACATCCCTCTTATTTCATGACTTAGAAAGCTTACTAAGAAGTAGAACATTTCACTAGCACCACCAGTGATAAAATCTCATGTTCTAAAGGTTTTTGCCCGACGGCAGATAAATTTGTACAGGCAAGTTCTGAGAACTTGTATTAATTGACAGTTACATGAATATTGCACAGAAATATAATGGGGAATGCATTTGAAGATATCCTTTTATTCACTGGCAGGCAAAAAAAGAACATGAGCCCCATGTCAGTTCCTTACCTCTGAAGTTCATTCTTATTGAAGAGTGATCTGCAAATAGACACCTGTGATCTAATTTATCCAGTTATATATAGTTAAGCTTACCATAGATTACATCTATATCATGTGAATATTGGTGGTGAGGAAAGAAAATAACATGTCAGGGGGAAGATGATGCTGAACTTTTTAATGTCATGTGCTAGCTTTCTGCCTGCAGGGATATTTGCTTACTTCATTCCTTCTATGAGGAAACATTCAATCATGAAATTTATCATAAGCAGCTTGTAACAAATAGAGAAGGGGATCATAAACTTTTTTTTTCAAGTTGGGATCGTTCAATCATGTCACATCCCTTTGAGTTTTGCTTCAGAGATTGAGTTCCGCCTCAGGTTACTTTGCAAGTTTTAGAAGTTTAGGAACATCCTGGCAGATTCAACCTTCCTCTCCTGTCACCTTCTTGTGATCCTTCACATTTAGTATC
>NW_015415280.1:0-1683 GCF_001527695.2 Protobothrops mucrosquamatus | reverse complement strand
GCAGCATCCCCAGAGGAGAGTCACCCCCGAGCGCAGCCCACGCGGAGCAGTGCAGGCAAAGATATGGCAGCCAGGCAGTGGGGACAAGACTCCGCCCTCGCACCCCATCATGCACAGTTGATGCTGTGGGTGCGGGCAGAGGGCATGGTTGCCATGGAGCTGCTGGGCTGCCTGGGCGATCTGCAGCAGGCCATGGAGGTGATGAGTGGCCCTGCGGGGGGGGGGGCGGGCTGGGGGCAGAGTGGGCGGGACGGAGGGCAGAGCAGGGCGGCGGGGAGGTGGGGGGGACAGGGCCGGTTTTTGGGCACTCGGTCTCTAAAAGGTTCTCCATCACTGTGCTAACACAATGAGGAGTAAATCTGGGTATCCTTCAGCACACATCATCTGCTCAGCTAGAGTTTGTAATGCATTGTTTATGCAAGCTTGCGGAGGAATATACATTGCAAATAGAATAAATGAGGAAAACTCTTGTGGAGAATAAAACTGCTTGCAATTGATAATTCATGTCTCTAAGTCCACATCACAGAATTTCTTTAGTGTAGTTACATTTTTACACCATTTTAGACCCCCCCCCTTCTTTTTACCGAATGCTTCTGCAATTCTGTCTGCCCTCCGCATCTGAAACCCTGGGATATGCAAGCTGCTATCATCAATCGACTCATTTAGCCAAGTTTCGTGAAGCTGAATTGTAAAAATCAGAGTTGCATCTGTTTAAAAGAAGTATTTCATCCATCTTACTAGCGAGTGAACGGAAATTAATCAAAAAGAGTGAGGGAAGAGGGGGGTTTATTCCATTTTCCCTTAGTCTATTCAAAATCCCTGCTCACTTACCACTTCTTCCTAGCAGTTGTCTCCTCCTTTTGTTTTTGTTTTTCCATTGTTCAGAGAGAGCTGACACTTCCTCGATCAGAATCTCCTCTGTATTTGTAAATATGTTTCTGTGTGTGTGTGTGTGTATGTATGTGTGTTGTTATAGTCACAGAAAGCTGCCCATTAAAAAAAAATGTTGCTTGATGCTTAACAGTTGGTCTCTTGAATATGAAATACGAAGACAGGAATAATGAAAAACAACAAAACTATCAAGAGAGCATTTCACCAAGACTGTTTTCGGTGGAGCCAGCAAACAAGTCTAATAAATAAATAAATACTACATATGTCTGGCTTTTTAAAACTTTAAAACAATAGCAAAGAGCTTAACAAGATTTTGACTAAGAAAGTTATAAATGGATAAAGGAGACTGTACAAATTCGGAAAATATACTGTATATTTTGGCAAAAATGCTTTTGGTGCTATTTGGAATTAGTTAAATAACAGGGGAGTCCTTGGTGCTTTCTGAGCTTGGTTGTTTTCTTACACTGATGATGTTACCTAGTTGGGTAATGAAACATCTACAAGAAAACAACCGAGTTCAGAGAGCACCAATGACTCCACAGTTCAACCCTGAGTTACAAATATTCTCTTCTATCAGTTAATTAAATAAATCAGCATGCTTTTGTGGGAATGTTGATTGTTTGGCAACAAAAGAAAAACACAATATACGGAGGAATGGTTGGTGAAGGTGATGGAACTAGCAGAAAAAGCAAAATTAACTTGATGACTTCGAGAAAAATCAAATATTACATTTATAATGACTGAAAACCCCTTTATGGGCTTTTTGCTGCAGAAAGAAAAAAATGGATTTGT
>NW_015415279.1:0-1683 GCF_001527695.2 Protobothrops mucrosquamatus | reverse complement strand
GCTCCAACACTGGAAGTTTTTAAGAAGAGACTGGACAGCCATTTGTCCGAAATGGTGTAGGGTTTCCTGCCTGAGCAGGGGGTTGGACTAGATGACCTCCAAGGTCCCTTCCAACTGTATTATTATTATTATTATTATTATTATTATTATTATTATTATTATTATTATTATTATTATTATTATTATTATTATTATTATTATTATTATTATTATTATTATTATTATTATTATTATTATTATTACTATTAACCAGAAGATGCAACCAACTTTACAAGAGGGCACTGAGGAAACTGGCTACCTTCAGTCCTGAAAAAAATCCAAGACTGAGCAGAAACAGAATAGCCTTTCTGAAATACCAGAAGAACTATTACATAAGGAAAAAAAAATCAAGACTTATTCCAGGGATGGAGGGAGGGAGAAAGGGAGGAAGGAAGGAAGGAAGGAAGGAAAGAAAGAAGGAAGGAAGGGTCTAGAAGAAATTGATGCACCAGGATTGGTTTAGGACACAGTGTAAACTACTGTGCTATATTCTTTAATGTCATGGGAGAGAAAATCTTGAGTTTAAGCAGCAGCAGTGAGCCCTGATCATTAAAAAAAAACAAAGCTAATTTATTTCCCTGTTTGGCAGCATATGGCAATAGTTATAACAGAAACCCTTAGGAAAACATTAATTTAATCTCTAACACTAAAATGGTTTATTGGACGATTGCCCTCCATTCAAACCCAGTAACCTAGATTCTTAATAGATACGCGATGAGTGAAAGCAATCCATTTCAAGGGAAATTGGAATGTAGATAAAATTCAATTTATAACAGTAAGTTGGCTGAAAGGCACGAGAGATTTTGTTCAGATAAATAAAGCAATGGCTTCCCCCCCCCTCCCACTTTTGGTCTGTTTCTTGCTGTAGCTGTTCCTGCAGGTTGACAGCTATGCTCCTATTTTCTGGGGTCATGTTCCTGTTTATTATATATTATATGTTATATTTATATATATATATATATATATATATATATATATATATATATATATATATATATATATATATATATATATATATATAAAAGGAAAGCTGATATAGCTATTTCGAGCTCCTTGGGCCGACCGGGTGAATGCCTTAGTAAGGCCACACTTGGAATACTGCATCCAGTTTTGGTCACCACGATGTAAAAAAGATGTTGAGACTCTAGAAAGAGTACAGAGAAGAGCAACAAAGATGATTAGAGGTCTGGAGGTTAAAACATAGAAGGAACGGTTGCTGGAACTGGGTATGTCTAGTTTAAGGAAGAGAAGGACGAGGGGGGACATGATAGCAGTGTTCCAATATCTCAGGGGCTGCCCCAAAGAAGAGGGAGTCAAGGTATTCTCCAAGGCGCCTGAAGGCAGGACGAGAAGCAATGGGTGGAAACTGATCAAGGAGAGAAGCAACCTGGAACTAAGGAGAAACTTCCTGACAGTTAGAACAATTAACCAGTGGAACAACCTGCCTCCAGAAGCGGTGAATGCTCCAACACTGGAAGTTTTTAAGAAAAGACTGGACAGCCATTTGTCTGAAATGGTATAGGGTTTCCTGCCTGAGCAGGGGGTTGGACTCGATGACCTCCAAGGTCCCTTCCAACTTTATTATTATTATTATTATTATTATTATTATTATTATTATTATTATTATTATTATTATTATTATTA